>NW_027414758.1:0-19931 GCF_964106895.1 Numenius arquata
CCCAAAAAAAAATAAATAACCCCACCAGTTTGAGGGCTCCCACAGCAAACACATCCCCGCATGGGGAAACTGAGGCACAAAGCGGGGAGGGAGGGTGTGGGGCGATCTCTCTCCTCGGTGGGGGGATTTGGGGACACCCGTCTCGGTGCTGGGATGGGAATTGGGCGCCCACACTCTCCCCCCCCCAGTCCTTGTTTTTTATTAGGGGGGGGGTGCATGTCCTGCCCCCCCCCCCCCCCCCAACACCTGGAGTCCCCCCTCCATCCAGCTCCTCGTGCTCCAACCTGCTGCTTCCCGGAAAAAAGGGCAATTCTGGCTCTTCTGTCCGTCCCCCCCCCACTTTCCTTGGTGGCTGCTGGGGTCCCCCCCCATCTTGGATCTGGGGTGGGCATGACAGAGCTGGTGGGGTGCAGGGATGGATCCTGGGATGCAGGGAAGGATGCAGGATGGATCCTGGGGTGCTGAGGAGGACATGGAATGGATCCTGGGGTGCCAGGATGGATCCCGGGGTGCTGGGGAGGGCATGGGATGGATCCTGGGGTGCCAGGATGGATCCAGGGGTGCGGGGGAGGGAGTGGAATGGATCCTGGGGTGCTGGGACAGATCCTGGGGTGCCGGGGAGGACACAGGATGGATCCCAGGGTGCCAGGGAGGGCATGGGATGGATCCTGGGTGCTTGGGGAGGGCACGGGATGGATCCCGGGGTGCCAGGGAAGGATGTGGTATGGATCCCAGGGTGCTGGGGAGGGCATGGGATGGATCCTGGGGTGCCGGGATGGGTCCTGGTGTGCCGGGGAGGGCATGGGACGGATCCTGGGGTGCTGGGGATGGATCCCGGGATGCAGGTTGGGTGCCGGGTGGATCCCGGGGTGCCGGGGAGGGCATGGGGATGGATCCTGGGGTGCTGGATGGATCCCGGGGTGCCAGGGAGAGCATGGGACAGATCCTGGGGTGCAGGGACAGATCCCGGGGTGCAGGACGGATCCCGGCTGGGGGTCCCTGACCTTTCTTCCCCTCCCGGTGCAGGATCGCGAGCAGCAACAACATGAACAAGTCGGAGAGTGACCAGGAGGACAACGACGACATCAACGACAACGACTGGTCCTACGGCTCCGAGAAGAAAGGTGGGGGGGACGCTGGGGGGGGTGGTGGGTGCCAGCTCCCCTTGGGGGGGTCCCTGGCCCCCCCCCACGAGGGGTGGGGGGCACGTCCCGGCTGCCTTGTGGCCCCTCGAACCCCAATCCTGGCCACACGTACGGTGGGGGGGGGTGGGGGGAGGTCGTGTGGGGGGGGGTGTGTGTGTGTGTGTGTCCCAGCTGCCCCTGGGGAGGGGAGCGTCCTGGCGGCGGTTGCTGAAGAAATTGGGGCTAAATCCAGCAGAAACGGTTAAAAAAATCATCCCTTCTCTGTCTCTCTCCCTGTAGCAAAGAAGAGGAAATCGGATAAGGTGAGGGGGGAAGGGGGTGCTGGGGGGGGGGGTTGTGGGGGACATGGGGGGGCCCCCAAACTCCCCCCAAACTCCCCCCCCCGCTCTCCTTGCAGAACCCCAACTCGCCCCGCAGGTCCAAGTCCCTCAAACACAAAAATGGTGAGGGGGCGGGGCCGGGGGCCGAGGGGCGGGGCTTGGACCGCCCAGGGAACGGGGATTGGGCCGTCCCGGGGGCGGGGCGTCGCTGCGGGGGCGGGGCTTGGGGGGTGCTGAGGGGGGAAATGAGGCGGGGGCGTGGCGTCGTGGGTGGGCGTGGCATGGCGGCGGTGTTGGGGGGTGCTGGGGGAATGAGGCGGGGGCGGGGCGTCGTGGGTGGGCGGGGCGTGACGGCGGGGGCGGGGTTTGGGGAAATGAGGCGGGGGCGGGGAGTCGTGGGTGGGCGGGGCATCCACAGGGGGCGGGGCTTGCTCGGAGGCGGAGCTCTCCCTGGGCTGGGCTGGTGACAGCATAGGGGGCACATGGCGGACACTTGGGGGGCACAGGGAGGGCACGGGTGGGTCAGAGGGGCACCGGGGGGACCAGGACCCTCCTCACCCCTCCTCTCTTCCAGGCGAGATCGGCGGGAACCCCGATCCCTTCAAGGTGAGCCCTGGGGTGGGGGGGAGATGATGCCTGGTCCTTCCTCCGTCCCCCTGGGATGTCCCTGTCCCCTCTGCCAGCTCTGACACCACTCCCTGCCCCCTCCCCACAGTACAGTAACTCGGCAGGGATCAACTACGAGACGCTGGGCCCCGAGGAGCTGCGGACGCTGCTCACCACGGTGCGTGGTCGGGGGTTTGGGAGGGGCTGACAAGCGCAAAGGAACCCTGTCCCCAGCCACATGGGATGGACAGGGACATGGAACTGTTGGAGCGGGGCCAGAGGAGGCCACGGAGATGCTGGGAGGGCTGGAGCCCCTCTGCTGTGAGGACAGGCTGAGAGAGTTGGGGGGGTTCAGCCTGGAGAAGAGAAGGCTCCGGGGAGACCTTGGAGCCCTTCCAGTCCCTAAAGGGGCTCCAGGAAAGCTGGGGAGGGACTCTGGATCAGGGAGGGGAGCCATAGGACAAAGGGGAAGGGTTTGACACTGAGAGAGGGGAGATTGAGATGAGATCTCGGGACGAAATTCTTTGCTGTGAGGGTGGTGAGAGCCTGGCCCAGGTTGCCCAGAGAAGCTGTGGCTGCCCCATCCCTGGAGGGGTTCAAGGCCAGGTTGGAGGGGGCTTGGAGCAACGTGGTCTGGTGGGAGGTGTCCCTGCCCAGGGCAGGGGGTGGCACTGGATGGGCTTTAAGGTCCCTTCCAACCCAAACCGTTCTGTGATTCTCTTCCCAGCAATGCGGGGTCATCTCCGAGCACACCAAGAAGATGTGCACCAGGTGAGAGCATCCTGGGCTTTCCCTGCTCGGTGTAGTGCTGTGGGGGGTCCCCAGGGTGCCTGGATCCCCATAGGAGCCGGGGGGGGAGGGCAGGCACACAGCAAAGTGCCTGACTCAGCCCCTGCCTCCTCCCTCAGGTCCCTGCGGTGTCCCCAACACACCGATGAGCAGCGCAGATCAGTCCGGGTTTACCTCCTCGGTCCCTCCGCGTAAGTGAGCAAGCCCATGGGGTCCCAGATGTCCCGGGGCCACTCCAGTGTGGGGACAGGGACAAGGCTCTGCCGCCCAGTGCGGACGGAGACTGGGGGGGCTGCACGGGGTGCCTGAACGAGGGTGGGGACGTGGACAGGGACACCTCCAGGGGATGCTTGGAGGGCTGGGATGGGGATGCGCAACCCAGCCGGGTCCCGGGGAGCTGGGTCAAGCCCTCAGCGTCCCCGTCACGTTGAGGGGTGCAGCACTGTGGGTCGCATCCCCCCAGTCCTGGGGGGCTGGGGACCCCCGTAACGCCTGTGCCCAGGTCCCTGCCCGAGGCGGAGGGCAGCGTGGAGAACGACAGCTTCGAGGTGGCGGAGAGCCAGGCCATCATGAGCCGGCTGCAGTGGGACGGCTCCTCCGACATCTCGCCCTCCGACTCGGCCTCCTCGAAAGCCAGTGAGTGTTGGGAGCCGGGGGGGGCAGGGGGGGGGCAAAACCGGGTGTTCCTGATGTCTCCCCAGCACAGGAGGGGATGGACAGACAGACTGTGGCTACCCAAAGCCACCTGGAAGAGTCCCTTGAGTATCTGCTGTGCTGGGACATCTTGTCACCCACCTTCCTTGGGGCGGGGGTAATGTTTTGGGATGCATTTTCCTGGGTATGGATGGGTGATGGGGGGGGATCCTTTCTGCTTTGGGGGGATCCTCTCTCCTTTGGGGGGGCTCCAGTTGGGTGTTCCCCCAACACCCCCATCTCCTTCCTTTTTCCCCCTCCCAGGTACAAACAACTCCGAGTCCCGCAAGACCAAGAAGAAGAAGCCCCACTTGGGGCTGGTGAGCGGTGGCCCCCCAGGACTGGGCTCCAGCAAGAAGAAGAAGCCCAAACCCCCCGCACCCCACACCCCCAGCATCTACGATGACATCAACTGAGCGCAGCGGAGCTGAGGGGGTCGGGGGCGGGGGGGGGCACGGACAGACAGACGGACACGGGCCGTGGCAGCCCTTCCCACCCCGCCTGGGGGCAGCCCCCCCCTCTCCCCAATTCGGACACAAAGCGGGTACTCGGGGCGCAGAAGATGGAGGACTTGGCTATCGCTGTAAGGAAGGGGGGAGCTGGATTTGGGAGCCCCCATTAGTGCCCCCCTTTTTCTCCGCCCACCCCCCCGGTGCCTCTATTTATTCTGAGACAGTTTTTGTACCTGGGGCTCCCGTCGGGGCTCTGAGGGGGTGTCTTGCTCAGAGACGGGGACACAAACCCCCTCTTCCCTTCACACTGCCCCCCCAAAAGCCAGCCATACCCCCCTCCCAAGTTCGCTTGCTCCCCCAGAGCACCCTTACCCCGGGGTGGGGAGGGGGGGGAGCACCTGGGCCCCCAGGACAGGTCTGGACCCAGCTGATGAGGGCACAGATCCCAAGAAATTGGGGGTGAGCACACCCCCCCTCTGGGCTGCTCCCCTTCTCCGTGCCCCGGGCTGGCGCTCGCTGGTCGGGCTGGCTCAGGAGGGGGGGGAACATGTTGAGGGAGGGGGCTTTTCCCTGCTCAGAGGAGACGAGTAGGGACCCCCCCACACCCTAAAACTGCTGTAACCAGCTGGATTCAGCTGCTGGGGGGGGGGTGTGGAGCCCAGCACTGCCTGTGCAGGGCTTCCCTGGCGGGGGTGGGGGGGTCTGCATGCTGCGTCCTTCGTGTTTGGGGCTGTTTGCTGGGGGGGGGGGACGGACGGTGGGGCTCCGTTCCCAGCTCGCGGTGGGGGGGGGGGCAGCTATGATCTTCCCTGCTCCAAACTGGCCTCAGTGTGGGGATGGGGGACCCCGACCTGCTGAGAAACGCGCCGTACCCCCATGGTCACAGAGTGAACTGGGGGGCGGGGGGGCACACAGCCTGGCTTCAAGGCAGAGTTCCCCCCTCCCCCCCCCCCCCCGCCTTGCACCCCAGCTCTGTGTCCCCATGTGCTTGGGGACCTGCTGCTGCACTTCGTGTGTGGGGGGGGTCCTTTGGGACCCCCAACAGCTCCACGGGCTCCAGTTTTTGGCTGAGGGGGAGGTTTGGACCAGTTCCCTGCTGTGTGGACTTGGGGAGGATGAGCCCCCCCCCCCCGCCCCATGATAATCCCCCCACCCCCTGCTATTTTCCATTGCAGGGGCTGCGATGGGGATGGGGTTTGCTCAGTTCCCCCCCCGCCCCCAAAGCTCTCTGACACACCGAGTTTGGCTCTGTGTCCTTGGGGGGGGTGGGCTGCTCCTGTGTCCCCTGAACCCCCCCCTCATTGCCCCCCCCCACCCCCCCACTCCGGTGCCGTGGCAGTGGGGCTGGTCCTTTTGCGGGGGGGGGGGGATGTCTTGCAAATTATGGTGCTCTCGAGTCTGGATTCACTATTGTTTTAAAACTGCTGCTAAAGGCTAGTGCTGTGGCAGGGGCTTTGGGGCCGGGGGGGGGGGGTCCCAAAGGAGCCCTGGGCACCCCAAATCACCGGGGGGGGGGCCCTCAGCTGCATGGGGACACCCCCCCACCACCCCCCCCCCCAATGCTACCTCCCCGCTGCAGTCGGTGGTAGCTCCTAGCACGGCTTTGGGGCTGGGGGGCCGGGGGGGGTGGGGGGGCTGGCTACTGGAGCACGCCGAGCTGGCCTTCGCGTGCCCTGGGGCCCGAGGACAGGGTGTGGGGGGGGTGCGTGTGTGTGTGGGGGGGGTGTCCAGGCACCCAGAAACACAGGGGACCACCCTGGGGACCCCCCCCCCACCCCCACCCCCAACCACCTGGGGAGGGCACGGTGAGGGAGGGCACAGCCCTGAGCCCCTCTGGCTGTGGGAGAGGGGCTGCAATTTGGGGTCCAAGGGGCGTAAACGGCACTGGTGGTGGTGGGGGGGGGGGCTTGGAGGTGCCCTGTGTCCATACCTACCCCCCCCCCCCGCCCCAGGTCCGTGTCCTTGCCCCCGTGGCAGAGCCGGTGGCTGCCTGGGGCTCTCCTGGCCTTGAGACTTGTATTTTCGCGCACGTCCTCCATCCCGTACGGGTAGTTTGAGCCGTTGTAAGGTCTGTGTGTCCCATTTTAGTGGGTTGTGGCTGCCCCGTTTCCCACCCCCTTCCCATCCCCCCCCCCCCCGCCCTGTAAATAAAACTGCATCTTGACTTGGTATCTCTGCCTCTCGTGGCTGCTTAATTACATGTGTTAATTAAGCAGGGCCATCATACCCCTCCCTGTCCCCCACAAATTACCAAATTCCACTTGCAGGGTTTTGGGCTTTTGTTTTTTTTTTTTTTTTTTTAACAAATCCTTCCCAAAAGTGTGGGGAAGGCAGTGGGGGGGGGGTGAGGCCCCCCCCCGCGGTGGTTTGGCCCCCTGGGGCAGGAAGGCGAGCGCTCGGGCTGAGGTGACACCTTTTATTTGCCTTTAAAACGTCTCTGGGAGGAAGCCACATCCCCTTCCCCGGTGCTGCGGCTTGTACCCGGGGCCCAGATCCTGCCCCGGAGGCGGCTCCTCCCCGGAGCTGCATTTGGAGGATCGTGTCTGGGGAGGGTGCGGGGGGAGCACAGCCCCTTCTCGGGGGGGGGTACAAAGTCCAGCACCGAGACTGTGAAGGAGGTGCCAAGCTCCCACCGTAACGTCACGGTGAAGAAATCGGCACCCCGCCTCAGTGCCACACTCCCACGGTGACGGGAGGGTGGCCGTGTCACCTCCCGCTGGAGTCCCTACTGTCCGTACATCCCGAAGGCCAGGAAGCTGAAGAGGACGGTGACGCCGATCAAGGAGACGGTGGCCGGGGCGGTGAAGAGCTGCCGGTAGTTGATGTGGAAATACCAGACGACCCCCAGCACCACCATGACGGCGGGGAGCAGCAGGTTCCCCGCACCCAGGGGGAGGCCGCCGGCCTCGGGGGCGGCCGTGACGGGGTCGGGCAGGACGGTGGTGGCGGCGGCGGCGACGGTGGCGGCACGGCGGGAGCGGTGGCAGTGGATGACGCAGTTGTCGGTGATGTGGAGCGAGCGCAGTGTCTGGCCCTGGTCCTGCAGCAGCTGCCCCCGGTAGATGAACTTCATCTGGTTCTCCTGGCCCGGGAAATACTTGCTGCGGAAGGAGAGAAAACATCAGAGGGCTCGGGGACGCACCTAAAGAGACCTGGGGGTGAGGGGGACACCCCCCCGCATTGCAAAACCCACGAGGGTCCTGGCTGGGGGGGGGGGGGTGTGTGACAGCAGTGGCATTGCCACCACATGGACCTGTCTTTTAAACTCGTTATTTTTCAACTGAGCATCTCCTCGTTATTTTTGGAGAGATCTCTCCAAGTACGGGGGTAGTGGCACAGCAGGAACAGATGAAAACCCTCCACCATTCTCAGAACGGTGGGGAGGGGGCTGTTTGTACAAGGGCGGGGGGGACACAAGAGTCCTGGCGGGGGGGAGGGGGGGGGTTTGCAACCAGGCAGCGCTCCCGTGTGTCCCTTCCTCCCTCACGTCCCCCCTCTCCCTCAGGACTTACCTCTTGAGCCCCCCCACGGTGTCCTCGGGCCGGACCACGGCCACCTCCTCTGTGTCATTGAGGAATTTGAGCCGGATCTTGATGAGGCCGGAGCACAGGTCACCCCCCCCGGGGCTGGGTGGCCCCCCCTGGTTGCCCGGGGCGCTGGGCTCAGCGGCTGAGGTCTGTTTGGGCAAGCTCTGGATGTCCAGCAGTCGCTCCAGGCCGGGGTCGGGAGGGCCACCAGTGTCCCCCTGCTCCGCCACCGGCCCCGATGCTGCCCCCCCTTCCTCGTCTGTTTTCTCCTCTGTGTTTTCAGGGACCCTGGGGGGCTCTGGGGCTTCGGCCGCCCCTGCCGTCCCCACGTAGCGCTCCACATGGCCGAGCCGGATGACGGCTGTGTCCCCCGCCGCCACGATGGTTCCCAAAAGCTGGTTGTTGCTGTCAGCCACGTAGGTGGACAACCACGCCAGGACTAGAGCCAGGACCAGCACCACCACGCCGGCCACCACCGTCACCTCGTCCCCCACCCCTCGGATGAAGGTGGCAGCGGGGGGCTCCATCTTCGGGGCCGGGAGTCCCCCCCTCAGCCCGGCAGCTTCCTCTCTGCCTCAGCTCCGCCACGAAGCCCCCTGCGCCAGGTGTGAACCGGCCGTGTGGCGGCAGCGCGAACCCCCAGGCTGCTTCGTGGTCACCTCAGGCCTTAAAATAAATCCCACCGCTGCTCCAACAACACGAAGAGCTGGGGGGGAGGGAGATTTCTTCACAGCAGATGCTTCTTTTTATTACCGAGATACTAAACCTGTAAAAACCAGGGACAGGGTGACACCTGTGGGGCAGCCACCACCACCCCCAACCCGCCATGGGGAGCTCCGAGGGGGCTGGGGAGGTGGCAGCCCCTCGGGAAACGCGGGATTTCTGTTAGGAGGCAGAACGTACGGCTCAGGAGTTAATTACCTCGTTCCCGCTGGGAGGAGGGTGATGCTATCGCTTCCTACGTGCCAATTAGGAACACGGCACCTGTAATTACAACCTGAGCTGGAATCGGCTGGGTCAGGAGGGAGCCGTGCGCTTGGCGGGGCCGCGCTTACCTCGCTGGGGCCGGTGGAAGGTCCCGGTGGGCTTCCGAAGCCCCTCGATGCCCAGCCAGGGTCATGCCATCCCCAAGCCTGGACAGGAGCAGAGAAACAGCCATCAGCGGGGCCAGTGGCCTGGATAACGTTGGCCAAAGCCTGCCCAGTTCTTTCTGCAGCAGCTCCTTGCCTGGGGAAGGGACAAACCCCCTCCCCGGGGCTCCGGGGGGTCCCTGGCAGGCCGGGGGGGGGTCCCGGTGGGGCGCAGGGGGACATGGGGAATCCCTGACAGCCCCAGGGAGTCCCTGGCAGCTCTGGAGGGTCCACCACAGGCCCGAGGAGGTCCTGGTTTAGCCCAGGGCGGGGCTGCCAGCCCCACAGGTCCCCCCATGGAGGCCCAGAGGACCCCGGGGAGTCCTTGCTGGCCCCGGGTGGGTCATTGCCAGGCCTAGGGGGAACCCTGACAGGCCCCGGGGGATCTCGGTGAAGCCCAGAGGGGTCCCTTACAGCCCCAAGGGGTCCCTGATCGGCCCCGGGGGCTCTCGGTAGGGCCTGGGGGGTGTCCCTGACAGGCCCTGGGGGTCCCTATCAGGCCCACAGGCCCGGGGAAGGCCCAAAGGGCCTTGGGGGATCCCTGACAGCCCCGGAGGGTTCCTGGAAGGTCCCTGACAGGCCCCGGGGGGTCCCGTGACAGGCCCGGGGGGGGGTCGGGGGTCCCAGGGGCCCCGCCCGCACTCACCGGGTCCCTCTGTCGCCGCCCGCGCGCCGGAAGCGCCACGTCACAGCAGCGCCGCCTCGGGAGGGGGGCGGGGGAGGGGGGAGGGAGAGACCCGCACGGCGCGCACGCATTACGTCACAGCCGCGCCGCCAGGCCACGCCTACTAGGCGGGGCGCGGCGCGCGCTGATGGCGCCGGGAGGGAGGGAGGGAGGGAGGGAGGGAGGGGCGGTGCGCTCGGGCCACGCCTCCAAAGGTGAGCGGAAGTGGGCGTGGCCTCAGGGAGGGGGCGCGGGAGGGCGCTGCGTCGTGGGCGGGGCTACGTCGTGGGGCGGGGCTTCGGGTGCCTCCCGTGTCCCCGGGGCCTGTCCCCGGGGCCTGTCCACTCCCTCCCCGGAGGCCTGGCTGTCACCTCCCTGGGGCCGGCCACCCCCAGGGCATGGCTGTCCTCCCCCCCCCCGCCCTCCAGGCCCTGACACTTCCCCTCTGGGGCCTTGCTGTCACCTCCTCCAGGGCCTGTCCCCTCCCAGGGCCTGGCTGTCACCTCCTCCAGGGCCTGCCACCACCCCCCCAGGGCATAGCTGTCCCCCACTCCCCTCCATGCCCTGACACTTCCTCTCTGGGGCCTTGCTGTCACCTCCTCCAGGGCCTGCCACCTCCCCTTCGCAGGTCCTGCCTCCCCTGGGGCCTGTCTGTCACCTCCCCCCCTCCCCAGGTCCGGTCCCCCCACCCTTCACGGGTCCTATCCCCTCCAGGGTCTGTCTGTCACCTCTCCCCCCAGGCCCTGTGACCCCCCTGGCTTTGTCACCACACCCCCCCCCCCCCCAGGCCCATGTCCCACCCAGTGCGGTGGCCATTGCCCCAGCCTGTCCCCACGGAGAAGGAGACACCCCAAGAGCCACCTCTGCCACGTCCTTTATTCGCAACAGGGGGGCGTGAGGGGGACATGAGGGAAGGGGACACACACACACACAGAGCCACCGACCCCAGAGGGGGACACAGAGAGGGTCGCCCTCAGGAGATGAGCCCGGTGAGGGGCAGCTGGAGGTAGTGGCGCAGGGGAGGCGGCAGGGCCAGCTTGGGGACGGCGAGGTGGCAGCGGGCGCCCAGGTGCCGCCGGACGGCGCAACGCGCCAGGTGCTGCAGGCGCCGTGGTGAGCCCGCCATGCGCTCCGCCGAGGTGTAGAACTCCCGGTGCTCCTGGGGAAGGGGGGGGGGGGACGGACACAACGGGGACAGAAAGGTGAGTGGGGTGGGGTAAGCAGCGGGGGGGGGGGGTTGACACACACCGTGGTGCACCCCCCACCCCCTTTACCTCCCACAGCTCCGGGGGCACGGATCCCACCCAGCTCTCGCGGGGGGGGACGCGGTCGTAGGCGTTGAGCACCATCTCCAGCGCCGGTGGGTGCCGGCAGCAGAACTTGAGCATCTGAGACAGAGGGGTGTCACCGAGGGAGGGGTGATGGTGGGGGGGGGACACAGCCACCATGTCACCATCACACACACCCACACCCACACCCACACATGCCCTCCTTGACTGCCCACCTTGGGGTGGACGGGGCCGGCGCCGTGGTGGAGGAGGAGGGCGATGGTTTCCTCAGGGCGCTGGTGGCGGTACTCCTCGACGGCGTGGAGGGCGCAGTCCATGGGGGTGTACCCGGCGCAGTTGGGGACGGTGGCATCGGCCCCGTGACGCAGCAGTAGCCGTGCCAGCGGGGCTTTGCCCGTTGCCGCAGGCGTTGTGCAGCGGCGTGTGGTCCTTGCGGCCGGCGGCCCCGGGGTCGGCGCCGGCGGCCAAGAGCAGTTGGGCCACCCGGTAGTAGCGCTCGGCCTCCTCGGGCCGCTCGGGCGGCGGCGCAGGCGGCGTTGAGGGGGGTCTCGCCCTGGCGGGAGCGGCGGGAAGGCTCGGCGCCGTGGCGCAGGTACAGCTCCACGTGGGCCACCAGCCCCTGCCGCGCCGCCACGTGCAGGGCCGTCAGCTGCCGGTCGCGCGTCCCCAGGTTCACCCGCGCTCCGTGAGACAGCAGCAGCTCCGCGCACCTGGGGAGAAACGGGACACACACACACACACACACACACACACACAGAGGGGTGAGACAGGGCTGGGGAGACCCCCTCCACCCCCCCTTCCCCAGAGACTCACCCCTGTCACCCACCCGGGGACATCCCAGGGAGACCCCCCCTGGGGCCACTGGGGTGAGGATGCTGCAGCCTGGGGTCACAGCAGGGAGCCCTGGGGCTGGGAGGGGCGGGGCTTGGCTCTAGGGGCGTGGCTTGGCTTGTGGGTGGGGCTTGGAGGAGTGTGGGGGCGCTTTGGGGGCGGGGCTTTGTTCTGGGGGAGTGGCTTGGCTTGCGGGCGAGGCCTGGCTTGCAGGCGGGGCTTGGAGGGGTGCAGGGCCGTGTTGTGGGCGGGACTTTGATTGGGAGGGGGGGGGTTGGCTTGTGGGCGGGGCTTGGAGGTGTGCAGGGCCGCTTGGGGGGCGGGGCTCGGTTCTGGGGCGGGGATTGGCTCGTGGGCAGGGCTTGGTGGTGTGCATGGCTGCTTTGGGGCGGAGCTTGGCTTTGGGGGCGGAGCTTTACTTGTGGGCAGGGATTAGAGGTGCGCATGCCTGCTTTGGGGGCAGGGCTTGGCTGTGGGGGCGGGGCTTGGCTTGTGGGCGTGGCTTGGAGGTGCGCATGCCCGCTTTGGGGTGGGGCTTGGCCTAGTGGGATGAGGGTGGGGCTTATCTTTGGAGGTAGGGGGGTGTTGATGCCTGTGGGTGTGGCTTGGATGGGAGGTGGAGCCTAGTATGCAAATGAGGGGGTGATGTGGGCGGGGCTAAGGGTGTGGGCAGAGCTTTGCTGGCAGGTGTGGGTGGGGCTTGGCATGCAGATGAGGGTGTGGGAGGGGCTTGGCATACAGATACAGCTGGTCATGGGGGTGGAGCTTATTGTGCAGGCTGAGTGGGTGGAGCACGGTATGCAGAACGTCTGGGAGGGGCCAGATATGCAGATTAGATGGGTGGAGCCCAGCATGCAGATAAGCCCTGCCCTTGCCCAGGGCCTGACAGGCCATTGGGTGGAGCATGGGAGCAGGGGGGTGTGTTGGGGCAGAGCCTTATATGCAGATGAGGGTGGGCGTGGCCTCGTGGGCGTGGCATACAGGGGCGTGGCCCAGCAGGGGGCAGGGCTTACGGGAGGCTGTCGGGCGCCGTGCAGAGGTGCAGGGGGGCCGAGCCCTCGGCGCTGAGCAGGTTGGGGTCTGCCCCGAAGGCCAGCAGGAGGTGGGTGCAGTCGGGGCGGGGGGCAGCCACGCTGTCATGTAGGGGGGCCCGGCCCCCCACCACCGCGTCCACCACCGCCCCCCGCAGCAGCAGGTGCCGGGCGCAGTCGCTGTAGCCCCGGCCGGCGGCGATGCGCAGGGCCGAGGTCTGCTGCCGGCGGGGGCTCAGCACCCACAGCCCTGCCGGATGGGGAGGTGTCAGCTGGGGGGGGCACCCAGGGGGGCTGTCTACACAACCCCCTCACTGCACACCGGACCCCCCCACCCACTCATACCCCAGCCCAGGGGGAGAGTTGTGAACCCTGACATCTCCCCGCCTCCACCCCCAGACAGGAAAAGCCCTGAGGGGAGGAAACTGGGATTGCCCCCCTCCCCTTTCCCAGGGAGGTCCCAGTGCCCCCCAGATGAGAGCAGCAAGCCCTCCTACCCCCAGCACCTGAGGA
This sequence comes from Numenius arquata, assembly GCF_964106895.1. Lineage (NCBI taxonomy): Eukaryota > Metazoa > Chordata > Aves > Charadriiformes > Scolopacidae > Numenius > Numenius arquata. The sequence goes on from NW_027414758.1 coordinate 12,991, forward strand.
GCTGCATCCTCAGCTATTGCCCCTCACCCTGACTCCCCTGGGGGGGAAAAGAGGGGAGAAGGGAAGAGAAGAGAAGGGGGGAGAAGGGAAGAGAAGAGAAGGGGGGAGAAGGGAAGAGAAGGGAAGGGGGGAGAAGGGAAGAGAAGGGAAGGGGGGAGAAGGGAAGAGAAGGGAAGGGGGGAGAAGGGAAGAGAAGGGAAGGGGGGAGAAGGGAAGAGAAGGGAAGGGGGGAGAAGGGAAGAGAAGGGAAGGGGGGAGAAGGGAAGAGAAGGGAAGGGGGGAGAAGGGAAGAGAAGGGAAGGGGGGAGAAGGAACACCCGTGCAGCCCCCCGGCCCCGTACCCTGCTCGGGCGACCACACCAGCTCCTCGCTGACCGTCTCCATGATCATATTTGTAGTGGTCTCATCCTTAAAGATGCTCTTGATGCGCGGGAGGTCCCCAGTGTACAGGGCGTTGTGGATGGCGGGGTCCCGGCAGTACTGGGGCCGCCGGGAGGGGGTCAGGGGGGGCCGGGGACTCGCCGACAAGAACCGTCGCGTGGCCGATTCCCGAGCCAGGGCTCGCCGGCGATCCTCTTGCTCCAGCAGCTCCTGCTGGAGCCGCAGCGAGCGCAGGGCAGAGGAGCTGAAGGCGAAGGTTTCCTGGGCCATGGGCACCCCAGGAGGGCTGGGGAGGCAGCGAGCTGCCTCCTGTGCCCGGGTGGGGGTTATAAATAGGGCCGTGCCCCACACACAAATGCTGAATCAAGAGCCCAGGCCAGGCTGCCCTATAAATAACTCCCCCCCGGGGTGGTAAACAGTCACGCTGGCGTGGGGCTGCCAAGGAGTTTAACCTGTTGGTGGGTGAGAGATGGGGACAGTCCCATGGGGCTGGGATGGGACCCAGGTGCCCCCCAACCCTGCAGGGCTCGGGCTGAGGCCACACAAGAGCCCCGGGGCATCTCTCACCCAGGGGAGGAGAGGGAGAGCAGGGGACCCCCCCAGGGGAAAGGATTTGGGTGCTGCAGCTCAGCAGAGAGGGGACAGAGGGGCACTGGGGGCTGTGGTGGCAGAGGGGATGGCAACACATGAGCAGACCGGGCAAGGCAGGGACAGAACAGCCCTTTAATGCAGGTTTGGGAGCCGAGAGGGGCCAGCCCGCCCGGAGGAGGGGGGCCAGGTGCTGAGGCCGTGTCCACCCGGGACTCCCCACGTCCCCCCCAGCTCTCAGCTCCAGAACAAACACAACAGACGTACAGAGAAAGGAGTGGGCGGGCGGGCGGTGCGTTGCCTGCTTCCTCGGCATCCTCGCCAGGCCACGGTGCAGCCCAGACGGTGCCAGCAGCAACCGTCTCCCTGGCCCCACGGCCATACCACAGCTCTCCGGGGTCAGTAGCAGTCAGCTTGGGCCGGAGCGGAGAAGAAATCCTCAGGCAGCTCCCCCAGGAGTCCATCCAGGTCATCTGCATGGGCACAGGGAGGATGAAAAGCGTGTTTTACATGTCTGTAGAGGAGGAAATCAACTCCACGTACCAGGGATGAGGTGGGATGAGACCCCCTTTGGCATTACTGGGGAGGGAAGATGCTGCCCAAGCCCAGGACCCGTTTCCCGTGGGACATCGAGCTTTCCCTCCCCACCCAAAGCAGGTCCAACTCACCCATTTCGCAGCCGTCAGCTCCCACTGGCTCTTCTTGCCCAGGCCCGGGGCTCTGCGGGTGCAGGGAGAAGTCCCCAGGAGACTGCTCTGTGCTGTGGCTGCCCGTCCTCAATTGTCCCCAGCCCACAGGGGCAAGGACACCCCGGGGGGGCTGTGCAGGGTGGTCCTGGGGTAGCCTAGCCTGGGCAGGGACCTGCAAAACCCAGCAGAGATTAATTCTTTGGGGCCCACGGGAGGATTTATCTGTCCTTCCCAAGCCTCCCCCTTCCTCTTAAGGGTTCCCACAGTCCATAGCCCCTAGTAATACCCTCGGGGGGTCCCAGCATCCCTGTGCCCCCAGGGCCAGCAGCCCCACACCCTCCCTCACCTCCTGCTGCACTGGCGATGGCTGCGAGAAGCTGCCCTCGGGCTCCGGTGGGTAGATCTTGAGCAGGTTGTTGGGGGTGACATTGAGGTAGTGGTTGCGGTGGGACGGGGAGAAGACACCGACCTGTGAGGACAGAGCCAGAGCTCTGGCTTCTGCTAGCCTCAGCCTGGGGAGGAGCTGAAGGAGCCCTGTGTCCCATTCCCATGGGATGTGAGCCCAGCAGCTGGGCACGGTGACCACGGGTTAGTGGCACCTATGGCAGAACCAGCCCCAAACTCTTTGCTGCTGCCAGAGATCTGTCTCAGTGTCTCCTACCTGCTTCAGGAGCAGCACCGAGCCTGGCTTGAGCTCGCTCTGTCTCTCTTCCAGGAGCAAACGATGCACCGTGCCCTGCATCTCTCCTGCGGACAAGAAGGGGACCCGTTAGCCACAGGGAGCGATGGTCGGGACCCCCAACCCGACCTGGACATGAGTCCGACCACGCTTACCGGTCGGGTCCCTGAACACAGCACCAGCGTCAACGTTGGTCCTGGTCAGGGTCTTGATCATTACTGCCATGCTGGGGACCTTGTTCTTGGGGAGCTGCTTCAAGGCTGCCTGCACACGGAGACCCTCATCACACCAACGTCAGCGTGGGGCCACAGAATGTCTGTAGGCAGCCCCAACTCGGCCTCCTCCCCACATTGTTGCCCAGCCCTGGAAACAGCTCCAAGGGGCAAGAGGAGAGGTGGAAAGCCAAGTCCCGGGGGCCAGTGCCCTTGCCCAGGGTGCCCCCTCACCTTCCGTAGCACCATGACCACACTGTAGGTCCTGAGGAAGCAGCTAGGGTCCCTCTCGTCCAGCTCCAGCTCCGTCTTCATGGCAAGCCAGGGGCCCTTCCCGAAATCCTCTTCCGTGGGTGGCGAGGAGCTGGGCAGTCCCTGGAATCACAGGAAACCACAGTCACCACCCCGGAGCCGAGCCAGCACGTCCCCCTGCCTTGGCACAGCAACAGGGGAGCCCTGGGGACCCCCTTCTCTTCCAGCGTCACCCTCTGAAAGCCTGGGGGCTGCTAGGGGCTGGGATTCATATACAGATCTGCACCAGAGCAGGGATTTACCTCCGTCCGCGGCTTTGCCACAGCCCCGTGAGCTGGAGTTTGGGGAGCAGAAACAAGGATCTCCTCCAGCAGCTTCCCAGTGTGCTTATGGGAGACAAGAGAGAGACATCATGGGGTGCCCAGGGGAGGTTCGGAGGCTGCCGTGCAGTTTCGCATCTCTTCATCAGCTGCTCCCATCCCATCCCCTGCACCTACCTGCTGGGGCAGGATCCCGGCAGGCCCCGGGAACCGGCGAGTCTTCCCCTGCGGTGGGAGTCGGGGGGCGGCCCTGGGTGCTTTGCTGGCCGCCGTCACCAGCTGCACCAGGTGGTTGGTGACCACTGGTGTCTGCAGGTTGGCCAGGGCTGGCCGCGATGGCTGCCTCGGCGCAGGCTCCACGCAGCTCATCAAGGCCGGCGGGTTGGTGGGGGGCAGCCGGGGTGGGGGGCAGCTCTGCCGGGGAGCCTGTGCCATGGGGGGCCGGGGCACCCGCAGCCCCATGGAGTTGCTGCTCGCTCCTGGTTGGCACGGGGATGCTTGGAAAGGCCTTGGGGCTGGAGCACTTGGAGTGGGGACAGAGCCACACGAGCCACCCGGCTTTCCCAGAGGGGTTGGGGGTCTGGGGGGGCAGGCACTGGCTGTACTGGGCCGCAGCGCCAGCTTGGGGGCTGCCTGTGGGGTGGGCAGGGGGTCCTGCCTGTCCAACACCCCCCCAGAGCTGGGCGAGACCAGCTCCCCTCCCACCCGCAGCTTCTTGGGGGCTACCCATTCCTGGGCGCTCTCCTGCCCCATGTGTATCTGGGGGGGCTTCTCCCACTGCCCGGGGGGTGGCCGGGCAGCACCGGCCCCTGCTGGTGGCTCGGGACCCTCCAGCTCCATGCAGGCGGCCAGGAAGAGATCATTGTCCAGCTCATCCTGGGGGGCTGCCCCCCTGGCTGGGGGTTCTCGGCAGCCCGTGGGCTGCTCCCCCTGCCCAGCAAGGGGCCGTAGGCCGGGGGGTTTACCGGGACGATGACCCAGCTGAGGTCCCAGAGGGCGGAGGGGCTGCTGGCCGGGGGCTGGGGATGGCACATGAACTGGTGAGGGGACAGTAAACTGGTTCTCCGCGTCCTCCACGGCGGAGAGGAAATCCTGCGGGAGGAGAAGGCACCAGGCAGTCAGACAGCACTGTCCCCCCCTCCCTGTCCCCCCATCTCTGTCCCCCCTGCCCCTGTCATCCCCCCCCATCCCCATCCCACCCCACAGAGTCACCCACAGGGTGACCAAGCCAGCACAAGACCCTGCCTCGATGGCTCCTAGGGATTACAGCCATCTCTTAACGAATTAACACCACTTAATGAGTTACCACCACCCGCACCCACCGGCCGGGTGGGTTAAATCTCCCCCCCCCACCATGGGGCAGCTCGGGGTGCTGCCTGGCCTCGGTGGTGTCCCCATGGCTGTCACCGTCCCGTCCCTCACCTCGTCTGCAAGGTCCCCGTCGGCCCCGAACAGCTTCTGGAGGCGGCAGGCCTGCGGGGAGGGAGGTAAAGCAAGGGGGGGCCGGTCGTAGAGGGCCCCCCTCAACCTTTGGGGACCCCAGAGCCACCATGTCCCACCAGAGGCCTGGGGGGGGGTGTGTGTGTCCCCGTTCCCTCCCCTCTGTGGGCCACCCCGCGGGGGCTGGAGGAGACCCCGAGGGCCCCATGGCGGAGGCCCTGCCCCCCCCTACCCCCCTCCCCCCCCACGGGGACCCTAAACCTCCCCCTGGGCCGGACCCACCCCACGGGGACCCCAAACCTCTTCATGGGGACCCCAAACTTGCCCCCCTCTACCCCAGTCCCGGCTCCCCGTTACCATAGCAGCGGCGCGGCCCAGGCCCCGGAGGCGGAAGTGGGCCGGGCCGGGACGCGAACCCGCGGCCCCGGTAAGGGGGTGGGAGGGGGGACGAGCGGGAACGTCCCCTTTAAGGGCCCCGCGCCGCCGGTCGGCGGGCAGAAATGTGGCCGCGCCTCTTAAAGGGGAGGTGGCACCGTCCCTCCTTCCCTCCCTCCCTCCTTCCGCCCTCCCCGTCCCTCCCCCAGCCCCGTGGGCCCCTCCCGCCGCCGCCCCCCCACCCCCCCCACGCGCGTGTCCCCGCGTGTCCCCTGTGCACACGCGTGTGCCCCGCACCGCTCCGCCGGGTGACTCACCGCCGCCCCGGCCCGCCGTGATTCATCCCCGCACGCCCCCGCGGGGGGACCTGTGCGTCCCCGTCCCGCCCCGACCCCCTCGGCTGTCACACACGCGTGTGCAACCGCACAAGCAGGTGACGCCCGCCGATGAGGTGGGCACAGGCGTGTGTGTCTTGCACACACGTGTGCATGTGTGCGAGGGCAGGGCAGGCCCTCGTGCGGGCACACGCACCCGTGCTGCCCGCCACCCCCTTGTGTGTGTACTCACACACGTGTGCAATTGCACACCGGCCCATCACACACTTGCCCACACATACATGTGTGGCTGTAGACCGTGAGCTTGCACACGTGCGTGCGGCTGCACACAGGCTGCTGTGCACCGAGCACGCGTGTGCTATTGCATGTGTACTTGTCCCTGCCAGCGTGTTACACGTGTATTCACATGTGTATTCACACATTCATGTGCAAGAGCAATCACACACTATCTCTGGTGCATGCACACATGAGGCTGTCACGTGCACATGCACCATTGCACACCAACCCATTGCACACGTGTGCTCCCCTATGTGTGCTTTCACAGATACACACGTGTCATTGCACACCAGCCTATGGTGCACGCACGTGTGGTGCTGATGCCTACAAGCTTGTTGTATACTCGCATATGTGTTGTTGCACACTCATCCATGGTGCACACTCACACTCCACACTCCAGCCTATAGTTCACGTGCACACTCACGTGTGGGCCGTTGCACACCAGCACATGGCGCACACACTCACGTGTGCGTGCCATTGCACAGCAACCCGTAGCTCACGTGCACATACATGTTTATGTGTAATTGCACACTAACACATACGTGTGCCATCGCACACCAGCACGTTGCACACTCAGATGTGACATTGCACACTAACGCTTGGTGTACACCCATATGTGTGTCACTACACACTAGCACCTGGTGCACACCCACACGTGTCTCATTACACACCAACACATGGTGCACGCTGAAATGCGTCCTTGCACACTAGCATCTGTTGCACACCCACAAGTGTCTTGACACAAGCACCTCGTGCACACCCACACGTGTGTCATTGCACACCCGTAGCTCACATGCACATACACGTTTATGTGTAATTACACACTAGTCCATACTCATGTGCCATCGCACACCAGCCTATAGTACACACACGTACTGCTATACGTGTGTCATTGCACACCAGCGCATGTTGCACACTCACACGTAACACTGCACGCTCACGTGTGTCCTTGCACACTAGCACCTGGTGCACACTCAAATGTGTCCTTGCACACTAGCCCCTATTGCACACCCACGTGCATCGTTGCACACCAACGCGTGGCACGCACACGCTCACACGTGTGTCCTTGCACAGCAGTGCATGGTGCACACCCGCCCGTGCCCTTGCACACCGGTGCATGGTGCACACCCGCCCGTGCCCTTGCACGCCAGCCCCTGGTGCACACCCGCACGTGCGCCGTTGCACACCACCACGTGGCACACACCCGCGCGACAGTGTCGTCGCACACTCGCGACACACGCACACGTGCCAACACACACACACACACACACACACACACACACACACACACACACACACACACACTCTCACTCCCACCCGGCCCCTTTAAGCCACCCCCCCCCCACCCCCGCCGCGCCCCGCCCTCGGGGGAGGGGGAGGGGGATGGGGATGGG
>NW_027414759.1:0-61095 GCF_964106895.1 Numenius arquata
GTAGGGTTCCTTCCATAGGGGCTGGCAGTGTTCCGTAGGGTCCTCTAGGGTTGAGTAAGTGCCCGCAGGAGTCTGTCGGAATCCGTGGGATTCTGTAAGGTTCTGGAGGGTTCTGCAGGGTTCCGTAGGGGCCCGTAGAGTTCCGTAGTGGCTGGTAAAGTTCCCTAGGGCCCTGTACCGTTCCGTAACTGCCTGCAAGGGTCTTTAGGCTTCCGTAGGGGCTGGTAGGGTTCCATAAAGTTCCGTGGGTTCCTGCAGAGTTCTGCAAGTGCCCGCAAGGGCCTGTAGGGGCCCACAGTGTTTCTGTCAGGTTCCGTAGAGTTCCGTAGGGGCCATAGGCTTCCGTAGAGGCTGGTAGTATTCCGTAGGGGTCTGTAGGGTTCCGTAGGCACCTGCATTGTTCTGTAGGAGCCCATAGGGTTTTCGTGAGGTTCCGTTGTGTTGCTAAGGGTCTTGTAGAGTGCTGTCGGGTCCTGGAGTATTCTGTAGGGTTCCAGAGGGGCTCGTAGGGTTCCGTCGAAATCTGTAGGCTTCCCTAGGGGCCCGTGGAGTCCCGTAGATTTCCGTAGGGGCCTGTAGGGTTGTGTAAGTGCCCGCAGGGGTTGGTAGGAGCTTGTAGGGTGCCATAAGTTTCCAGAGGGTTGTGTAGGGTTCCGTAGGGGCCTGTGGTGTTCCCTAGGGGCCTGTAGAGTCTCGTAGGGTTCCGTAGGGGCCTGTGGTGTTCCCTAGGGGCCTGTAGAGTCTCGTACAGTTCCGTAGGGTCCTGTAGGTTTCCATAAGCGCCCGCAGAGGTCTGAAGGGGGCCGTACTGTTCCGTAAGGATCCATAGGGCTCCGTAGAGCTTCGTAGGTTCCCTAGAGGCCTGTAGAGTACCGCAGGAGCCAGTAGTGTTCTGTAGGGGCCCGTAGGGTTCCTTCCATAGGGGCTGGCAGTGTTCCGTAGGGGCCTGTAGGATTGTGTAAGTGCCCGCAGCAGTCTGTAGGAGTCTGTGGGATTCTGTAAGGTTCCGGAGGGTTCTGCAGGGTTCCGTAGGGGCCCGTAGAGTTCCGTAGTGGCTGGTAAAGTTCCGTAGGGCCCTGTGGGGTTCTGTATGGACCTGTAGGGTTCCGTAGGGGCCTGCAGGGTTCTGTAAGTGCCCGCAGGTGTCTGTAGGGTTCCGTAGGGGTCTGTAGGGTCCGTAGGCGCCTGCAGTGTTCTGTAGGAGCCCATAGGGTTTTCGTGAGGTTCCGTGTGTTGCTAAGGGTCTTGTAGAGTGCTGTCGGGTCCTGGAGTATTCTGTAGGGTTCCAGAGGGGCTCGTAGGGTTCCGTCGAAATCTGTAGGGTTCCCCTAGGGGCCCGTGGAGTCCCGTAGATTTCCGTAGGGGCCTGTAGGGTTATGTAAGTGCCCGCAGGGGTTGGTAGGAGCTTGTTGGGTGCCATAAGTTTCCAGAGGGTTGTGTAGGGCTCCGTAGGGGCCTGTGGTGTTCCCTAGGGGCCTGTAGAGTCTCGTACAGTTCCGTAGGGTCCTGTAGGTTTCCATAAGCGCCCGCAGAGGTCTGAAGGGGGCCGTACTGTTCCGTAAGGATCCATAGGGCTCCGTAGAGCTTCGTAGGTTCCCTAGAGGCCTGTAGAGTACCGCAGGAGCCAGTAGTGTTCTGTAGGGGCCCGTAGGGTTCCTTCCATAGGGGCTGGCAGTGTTCCGTAGGGGCCTGTAGGATTGTGTAAGTGCCCGCAGCAGTCTGTAGGAGTCTGTGGGATTCTGTAAGGTTCCGGATTGTTCTGCAGGGTTCCGTAGGGGCCCGTAGAGTTCCGTAGTGGCTGGTAAAGTTCCGTAGGGCCCTGTGGGGTTCTGTATGGACCTGTAGGGTTCCGTAGGGGCCTGCAGGGTTCTGTAAGTGCCCGCAGGTGTCTGTAGGGTTCCGTAGGGGTCTGTAGGGTTCCGTAGGCGCCTGCAGTGTTCTGTAGGAGCCCATAGGGTTTTCGTGAGGTTCCGTTGTGTTGCTAAGGGTCTTGTAGAGTGCTGTCGGGTCCTGGAGTATTCTGTAGGGTTCCAGAGGGGCTCGTAGGGTTCCGTCGAAATCTGTAGGCTTCCCTAGGGGCCCGTGGAGTCCCGTAGATTTCCGTAGGGGCCTGTAGGGTTATGTAAGTGCCCGCAGGGGTTGGTAGGAGCTTGTTGGGTGCCATAAGTTTCCAGAGGGTTGTGTAGGGCTCCGTAGGGGCCTGTGGTGTTCCCTAGGGGCCTGTAGAGTCTCGTACAGTTCCGTAGGGTCCTGTAGGTTTCCATAAGCGCCCGCAGAGGTCTGAAGGGGGCCGTACTGTTCCGTAAGGATCCATAGGGCTCCGTAGAGCTTCGTAGGTTCCCTAGAGGCCTGTAGAGTACCGCAGGAGCCAGTAGTGTTCTGTAGGGGCCCGTAGGGTTCCTTCCATAGGGGCTGGCAGTGTTCCGTAGGGGCCTGTAGGATTGTGTAAGTGCCCGCAGCAGTCTGTAGGAGTCTGTGGGATTCTGTAAGGTTCCGGAGGGTTCTGCAGGGTTCCGTAGGGGCCCGTAGAGTTCCGTAGTGGCTGGTAAAGTTCCGTAGGGCCCTGTGGGGTTCTGTATGGACCTGTAGGGTTCCGTAGGGGCCTGCAGGGTTCTGTAAGTGCCCGCAGGTGTCTGTAGGGTTCCGTAGGGGTCTGTAGGGTTCCGTAGGCGCCTGCAGTGTTCTGTAGGAGCCCATAGGGTTTTCGTGAGGTTCCGTTGTGTTGCTAAGGGTCTTGTAGAGTGCTGTCGGGTCCTGGAGTATTCTGTAGGGTTCCAGAGGGGCTCGTAGGGTTCCGTCGAAATCTGTAGGCTTCCCTAGGGGCCCGTGGAGTCCGTAGATTTCTGTAGGGGCCTGTAGGGTTGTGTAAGTGCCCGCAGGGGTTGGTAGGAGCCTGTAGGGTGCCATAAGTTTCCAGAGGGTTGTGTAGGGTTCCGTAGGGGCCTGTGGTGTTCCCTAGGGGCCTGTAGAGTCTCGTAGGGTTCCGTAGGGGCCTGTGGTGTTCCCTAGGGGCCTGTAGAGTCTCGTACGGTTCCGTAGGGGCCTGTGGCGTTCCCAAGGGGCCTGTAGAGTCTCGTACAGTTCCGTAGGGTCCTGTAGGTTTCCATAAGCGCCCGCAGAGGTCTGAAGGGGGCCGTACTGTTCCGTAAGGATCCATAGGGCTCCGTAGAGCTTCGTAGGTTCCCTAGAGGCCTGTAGAGTACCGCAGGAGCCAGTAGTGTTCTGTAGGGCCCCGTAGGGTTCCTTCCATAGGGGCTGGCAGTGTTCCGTAGGGTCCTCTAGGGTTGAGTAAGTGCCCGCAGGAGTCTGTCGGAATCCGTGGGATTCTGTAAGGTTCTGGAGGGTTCTGCAGGTTCCGTAGGGGCCCGTAGAGTTCCGTAGTGGCTGGTAAAGTTCCGTAGGGCCCTGTACCGTTCCGTAACTGCCTGCAAGGGTCTTTAGGCTTCCGTAGGGGCTGGTAGGGTTCCATAAAGTTCCGTGGGTTCCTGCAGAGTTCTGCAAGTGCCCGCAAGGGCCTGTAGGGGCCCACAGTGTTTCTGTCAGGTTCCGTAGAGTTCCGTAGGGGCCATAGGCTTCCGTAGAGGCTGGTAGTATTCCGTAGGGGTCTGTAGGGTTCCGTAGGCACCTGCATTGTTCTGTAGGAGCCCATAGGGTTTTCGTGAGGTTCCGTTGTGTTGCTAAGGGTCTTGTAGAGTGCTGTCGGGTCCTGGAGTATTCTGTAGGGTTCCAGAGGGGCTCGTAGGGTTCCGTCGAAATCTGTAGGGTTCCCTAGGGGCCCGTGGAGTCCCGTAGATTTCTGTAGGAGCCTGTAGGGTTGTGTAAGTGCCCGCAGGGGTTGGTAGGAGCCTGTAGGGTGCCATAAGTTCCCAGAGGGTTGTGTAGGGTTCCGTAGGGGCCTGTGGTGTTCCCTAGGGGCCTGTAGAGTCTCGTAGGGTTCCGTAGGGGCCTGTGGTGTTCCCTAGGGGCCTGTAGAGTCTCGTACGGTTCCGTAGGGGCCTGTGGCGTTCCCAAGGGGCCTGTAGAGTCTCGTACAGTTCCGTAGGGTCCTGTAGGTTTCCATAAGCGCCCGCAGAGGTCTGAAGGGGCCCGTACTGTTCCGTAAGGATCCATAGGGCTCCGTAGAGCTTCGTAGGTTCCCTAGAGGCCTGTAGAGTACCGCAGGAGCCAGTAGTGTTCTGTAGGGGCCCGTAGGGTTCCTTCCATAGGGGCTGGCAGTGTTCCGTAGGGGCCTGTAGGATTGTGTAAGTGGCAGCAGCAGTCTGTAGGAGTCTGTGGGATTCTATAAGGTTCCGGAGGGTTCTGCAGGGTTCCGTAGGGGCCCGTAGAGTTCCGTAGTGGCTGGTAAAGTTCCGTAGGGCCCTGTGGGGTTCTGTATGGACCTGTAGGGTTCCGTAGGGGCCTGCAGGGTTCTGTAAGTGCCCGCAGGTGTCTGTAGGGTTCCGTAGGGGTCTGTAGGGTTCCGTAGGCGCCTGCAGTGTTCTGTAGGAGCCCATAGGGTTTTCGTGAGGTTCCGTTGTGTTGCTAAGGGTCTTGTAGAGTGCTGTCGGGTCCTGGAGTATTCTGTAGGGTTCCAGAGGGGCTCGTAGGGTTCCATCGAAATCTGTAGGCTTCCCTAGGGGCCCGTAGAGTCCCGTAGATTTCCGTAGGGGCCTGTAGGGTTATGTAAGTGCCCGCAGGGGTTGGTAGGAGCTTGTTGGGTGCCATAAGTTTCCAGAGGGTTGTGTAGGGCTCCGTAGGGGCCTGTGGTGTTCCCTAGGGGCCTGTAGAGTCTCGTACAGTTCCGTAGGGTCCTGTAGGTTTCCATAAGCGCCCGCAGAGGTCTGAAGGGGGCCGTACTGTTCCGTAAGGATCCATAGGGCTCCGTAGAGCTTCGTAGGTTCCCTAGAGGCCTGTAGAGTACCGCAGGAGCCAGTAGTGTTCTGTAGGGGCCCGTAGGGTTCCTTCCATAGGGGCTGGCAGTGTTCGGTAGGGGCCTGTAGGATTGTCTAAGTGCCCGCAGCAGTCTGTAGGAGTCTGTGGGATTCTATAAGGTTCCGGAGGGTTCTGCAGGGTACCGTAGGGGCCCGTAGAGTTCCGTAGTGGCTGGTAAAGTTCCGTAGGGCCCTGTGGGGTTCTGTATGGACCTGTAGGGTTCCGTAGGGGCCTGCAGGGTTCTGTAAGTGCCCGCAGGTGTCTGTAGGGTTTAGTAGGGGTCTGTAGGGTTCCGTAGGCGCCTGCAGTGTTCTGTAGGAGCCCATAGGGTTTTCGTGAGGTTCCGTTGTGTTGCTAAGGGTCTTGTAGAGTGCTGTCGGGTCCTGGAGTATTCTGTAGGGTTCCAGAGGGGCTCGTAGGGTTCCATCGAAATCTGTAGGGTTCCCTAGGGGCCCGTAGAGTCCCGTAGATTTCTGTAGGGGCCTGTAGGGTTGTGTAAGTGCCCGCAGGGGTTGGTAGGAGCTTGTTGGGTGCCATAAGTTTCCGGAGGGTTGTGTAGGGTTTAGTAGGGGCCTGTGGTGTTCCCTAGGGGCCTGTAGAGTCTCGTACGGTTCCGTAGGGTCCTGTAAGCGCCCGCAGAGGTCTGTATGGGCCCGTACTATTCCATAAGGATCCATAGGGCTCCGTAGAGCTTCGTAGGTTCCCTAGAGGCCTGTAGAGTACCGCAGGAGCCAGTAGTGTTCTGTAGGGCCCCGTAGGGTTCCTTCCATAGGGGCTGGCAGTGTTCCGTAGGGTCCTCTAGGGTTGACTAAGTGCCCGCAGGAGTCTGTCGGAATCCGTGGGATTCTGTAAGGTTCTGGAGGGTTCTGCAGGGTTCCGTAGGGGCCCGTAGAGTTCCGTAGTGGCTGGTAAAGTTCCGTAGGGCCCTGTACCGTTCCGTAACTGCCTGCAAGGGTCTTTAGGCTTCCGTAGGGGCTGGTAGGGTTCCATAAAGTTCCGTGGGTTCCTGCAGAGTTCTGCAAGTGCCCGCAAGGGCCTGTAGGGGCCCACAGTGTTTCTGTCAGGTTCCGTAGAGTTCCGTAGGGGCCATAGGCTTCCGTAGAGGCTGGTAGTATTCCGTAGGGGTCTGTAGGGTTCCGTAGGCACCTGCATTGTTCTGTAGGAGCCCATAGGGTTTTCGTGAGGTTCCGTTGTGTTGCTAAGGGTCTTGTAGAGTGCTGTCGGGTCCTGGAGTATTCTGTAGGGTTCCAGAGGGGCTCGTAGGGTTCCGTCGAAATCTGTAGGGTTCCCTAGGGGCCCGTGGAGTCCCGTAGATTTCTGTAGGAGCCTGTAGGGTTGTGTAAGTGCCCGCAGGGGTTGGTAGGAGCCTGTAGGGTGCCATAAGTTCCCAGAGGGTTGTGTAGGGTTCCGTAGGGGCCTGTGGTATTCCCTAGGGGCCTGTAGAGTCTCGTAGGGTTCCGTAGGGGCCTGTGGTGTTCCCTAGGGGCCTGTAGAGTCTCGTACGGTTCCGTAGGGTCCTGTAGGTTTCCATAAGCGCCCGCAGAGGTCTGAAGGGGCCCGTACTGTTCCGTAAGGATCCATAGGGCTCCGTAGAGCTTCGTAGGTTCCCTAGAGGCCTGTAGAGTACCGCAGGAGCCAGTAGTGTTCTGTAGGGGCCCGTAGGGTTCCTTCCATAGGGGCTGGCAGTGTTCCGTAGGGGCCTGTAGGATTGTGTAAGTGCCCGCAGCAGTCTGTAGGAGTCTGTGGGATTCTGTAAGGTTCCGGAGGGTTCTGCAGGGTTCCGTAGGGGCCCGTAGAGTTCCGTAGTGGCTGGTAAAGTTCCGTAGGGCCCTGTGGGGTTCTGTATGGACCTGTAGGGTTCCGTAGGGGCCTGCAGGGTTCTGTAAGTGCCCGCAGGTGTCTGTAGGGTTCCGTAGGGGTCTGTAGGGTTCCGTAGGCGCCTGCAGTGTTCTGTAGGAGCCCATAGGGTTTTCGTGAGGTTCCGTTGTGTTGCTAAGGGTCTTGTAGAGTGCTGTCGGGTCCTGGAGTATTCTGTAGGGTTCCAGAGGGGCTCGTAGGGTTCCGTCGAAATCTGTAGGCTTCCCTAGGGGCCCGTGGAGTCCCGTAGATTTCCGTAGGGGCCTGTAGGGTTATGTAAGTGCCCGCAGGGGTTGGTAGGAGCTTGTTGGGTGCCATAAGTTTCCAGAGGGTTGTGTAGGGCTCCGTAGGGGCCTGTGGTGTTCCCTAGGGGCCTGTAGAGTCTCGTACAGTTCCGTAGGGTCCTGTAGGTTTCCATAAGCGCCCGCAGAGGTCTGAAGGGGGCCGTACTGTTCCGTAAGGATCCATAGGGCTCCGTAGAGCTTCGTAGGTTCCCTAGAGGCCTGTAGAGTACCGCAGGAGCCAGTAGTGTTCTGTAGGGGCCCGTAGGGTTCCTTCCATAGGGGCTGGCAGTGTTCCGTAGGGGCCTGTAGGATTGTGTAAGTGCCCGCAGCAGTCTGTAGGAGTCTGTGGGATTCTGTAAGGTTCCGGAGGGTTCTGCAGGGTTCCGTAGGGGCCCGTAGAGTTCCGTAGTGGCTGGTAAAGTTCCGTAGGGCCCTGTGGGGTTCTGTATGGACCTGTAGGGTTCCGTAGGGGCCTGCAGGGTTCTGTAAGTGCCCGCAGGTGTCTGTAGGGTTCCGTAGGGGTCTGTAGGGTTCCGTAGGCGCCTGCAGTGTTCTGTAGGAGCCCATAGGGTTTTCGTGAGGTTCCGTTGTGTTGCTAAGGGTCTTGTAGAGTGCTGTCGGGTCCTGGAGTATTCTGTAGGGTTCCAGAGGGGCTCGTAGGGTTCCGTCGAAATCTGTAGGCTTCCCTAGGGGCCCGTGGAGTCCCCTAGATTTCTGTAGGGGCCTGTAAGGTTGTGTAAGTGCCCGCAGGGGTTGGTAGGAGCCTGTAGGGTGCCATAAGTTTCCAGAGGGTTGTGTAGGGTTCCGTAGGGGCCTGTGGTGTTCCCTAGGGGCCTGTAGAGTCTCGTAGGGTTCCGTAGGGGCCTGTGGTGTTCCCTAGGGGCCTGTAGAGTCTCGTACGGTTCCGTAGGGGCCTGTGGCGTTCCCAAGGGGCCTGTAGAGTCTCGTACAGTTCCGTAGGGTCCTGTAGGTTTCCATAAGCGCCCGCAGAGGTCTGAAGGGGGCCGTACTGTTCCGTAAGGATCCATAGGGCTCCGTAGAGCTTCGTAGGTTCCCTAGAGGCCTGTAGAGTACCGCAGGAGCCAGTAGTGTTCTGTAGGGCCCCGTAGGGTTCCTTCCATAGGGGCTGGCAGTGTTCCGTAGGGTCCTCTAGGGTTGACTAAGTGCCCGCAGGAGTCTGTCGGAATCCGTGGGATTCTGTAAGGTTCTGGAGGGTTCTGCAGGGTTCCGTAGGGGCCCGTAGAGTTCCGTAGTGGCTGGTAAAGTTCCGTAGGGCCCTGTACCGTTCCGTAACTGCCTGCAAGGGTCTTTAGGCTTCCGTAGGGGCTGGTAGGGTTCCATAAAGTTCCGTGGGTTCCTGCAGAGTTCTGCAAGTGCCCGCAAGGGCCTGTAGGGGCCCACAGTGTTTCTGTCAGGTTCCGTAGAGTTCCGTAGGGGCCATAGGCTTCCGTAGCGGCTGGTAGTATTCCGTAGGGGTCTGTAGGGTTCCGTAGGCACCTGCATTGTTCTGTAGGAGCCCATAGGGTTTTCGTGAGGTTCCGTTGTGTTGCTAAGGGTCTTGTAGAGTGCTGTCGGGTCCTGGAGTATTCTGTAGGGTTCCAGAGGGGCTCGTAGGGTTCCGTCGAAATCTGTAGGCTTCCCTAGGGGCCCGTGGAGTCCCGTAGATTTCTGTAGGGGCCTGTAGGGTTGTGTAAGTGCCCGCAGGGGTTGGTAGGAGCCTGTAGGGTGCCATAAGTTCCCAGAGGGTTGTGTAGGGTTCCGTAGGGGCCTGTGGTGTTCCCTAGGGGCCTGTAGAGTCTCGTAGGGTTCCGTAGGGGCCTGTGGTGTTCCCTAGGGGCCTGTAGAGTCTCGTACGGTTCCGTAGGGGCCTGTGGCGTTCCCAAGGGGCCTGTAGAGTCTCGTACAGTTCCGTAGGGTCCTGTAGGTTTCCATAAGCGCCCGCAGAGGTCTGAAGGGGCCCGTACTGTTCCGTAAGGATCCATAGGGCTCCGTAGAGCTTCGTAGGTTCCCTAGAGGCCTGTAGAGTACCGCAGGAGCCAGTAGTGTTCTGTAGGGGCCCGTAGGGTTCCTTCCATAGGGGCTGGCAGTGTTCCGTAGGGGCCTGTAGGATTGTGTAAGTGGCAGCAGCAGTCTGTAGGAGTCTGTGGGATTCTATAAGGTTCCGGAGGGTTCTGCAGGGTTCCGTAGGGGCCCGTAGAGTTCCGTAGTGGCTGGTAAAGTTCCGTAGGGCCCTGTGGGGTTCTGTATGGACCTGTAGGGTTCCGTAGGGGCCTGCAGGGTTCTGTAAGTGCCCGCAGGTGTCTGTAGGGTTCCGTAGGGGTCTGTAGTGTTCCGTAGGCGCCTGCAGTGTTCTGTAGGAGCCCATAGGGTTTTCGTGAGGTTCCGTTGTGTTGCTAAGGGTCTTGTAGAGTGCTGTCGGGTCCTGGAGTATTCTGTAGGGTTCCAGAGGGGCTCGTAGGGTTCCGTCGAAATCTGTAGGGTTCCCTAGGGGCCCGTGGAGTCCCGTAGATTTCTGTAGGAGCCTGTAGGGTTGTGTAAGTGCCCGCAGGGGTTGGTAGGAGCCTGTAGGGTGCCATAAGTTCCCAGAGGGTTGTGTAGGGTTCCGTAGGGGCCTGTGGTGTTCCCTAGGGGCCTGTAGAGTCTCTTAGGGTTCCGTAGAGGCCTGTGGTGTTCCCTAGGGGCCTGTAGAGTCTCGTACGGTTCCGTAGGGGCCTGTGGCGTTCCCAAGGGGCCTGTAGAGTCTCGTACAGTTCCGTAGGGTCCTGTAGGTTTCCATAAGCGCCCGCAGAGGTCTGAAGGGGGCCGTACTGTTCCGTAAGGATCCATAGGGCTCCGTAGAGCTTCGTAGGTTCCCTAGAGGCCTGTAGAGTACCGCAGGAGCCAGTAGTGTTCTGTAGGGGCCCGTAGGGTTCCTTCCATAGGGGCTGGCAGTGTTCCGTAGGGGCCTGTAGGATTGTGTAAGTGGCAGCAGCAGTCTGTAGGAGTCTATGGGATTCTATAAGGTTCCGGAGGGTTCTGCAGGGTTCCGTAGGGGCCCGTAGAGTTCCGTAGTGGCTGGTAAAGTTCCGTAGGGCCCTGTGGGGTTCTGTATGGACCTGTAGGGTTCCGTAGGGGCCTGCAGGGTTCTGTAAGTGCCCGCAGGTGTCTGTAGGGTTCCGTAGGGGTCTGTAGGGTTCCGTAGGCGCCTGCAGTGTTCTGTAGGAGCCCATAGGGTTTTCGTGAGGTTCCGTTGTGTTGCTAAGGGTCTTGTAGAGTGCTGTCGGGTCCTGGAGTATTCTGTAGGGTTCCAGAGGGGCTCGTAGGGTTCCATCGAAATCTGTAGGCTTCCCTAGGGGCCCGTGGAGTCCCGTAGATTTCCGTAGGGGCCTGTAGGGTTATGTAAGTGCCCGCAGGGGTTGGTAGGAGCTTGTTGGGTGCCGTAAGTTTCCAGAGGGTTGTGTAGGGCTCCGTAGGGGCCTGTGGTGTTCCCTAGGGGCCTGTAGAGTCTCGTACAGTTCCGTAGGGTCCTGTAGGTTTCCATAAGCGCCCGCAGAGGTCTGAAGGGGGCCGTACTGTTCCATAAGGATCCATAGGGCTCCGTAGAGCTTCGTAGGTTCCCTAGAGGCCTGTAGAGTACCGCAGGAGCCAGTAGTGTTATGTAGAGGCCCGTAGGGTTCCTTCCATAGGGGCTGGCAGTGTTCCGTAGGGGCCTGTAGGATTGTGTAAGTGCCCGCAGCAGTCTGTAGGAGTCTGTGGGATTCTGTAAGGTTCCGGAGGGTTCTGCAGGGTTCCGTAGGGGCCCGTAGAGTTCCGTAGTGGCTGGTAAAGTTCCGTAGGGCCCTGTGGGGTTCTGTATGGACCTGTAGGGTTCCGTAGGGGCCTGCAGGGTTCTGTAAGTGCCCGCAGGTGTCTGTAGGGTTTAGTAGGGGTCTGTAGGGTTCCGTAGGCGCCTGCAGTGTTCTGTAGGAGCCCATAGGGTTTTCGTGAGGTTCCGTTGTGTTGCTAAGGGTCTTGTAGAGTGCTGTCGGGTCCTGGAGTATTCTGTAGGGTTCCAGAGGGGCTCGTAGGGTTCCGTCGAAATCTGTAGGCTTCCCTAGGGGCCCGTGGAGTCCCGTAGATTTCCGTAGGGGCCTGTAGGGTTATGTAAGTGCCCGCAGGGGTTGGTAGGAGCTTGTAGGGTGCCATAAGTTTCCAGAGGGTTGTGTAGGGCTCCGTAGGGGCCTGTGGTGTTCCCTAGGGGCCTGTAGAGTCTCGTACAGTTCCGTAGGGTCCTGTAGGTTTCCATAAGCGCCCGCAGAGGTCTGAAGGGGGCCGTACTGTTCCGTAAGGATCCATAGGGCTCCGTAGAGCTTCGTAGGTTCCCTAGAGGCCTGTAGAGTACCGCAGGAGCCAGTAGTGTTCTGTAGGGGCCCGTAGGGTTCCTTCCATAGGGGCTGGCAGTGTTCCGTAGGGGCCTGTAGGATTGTGTAAGTGCCCGCAGCAGTCTGTAGGAGTCTGTGGGATTCTGTAAGGTTCCGGAGGGTTCTGCAGGGTTCCGTAGGGGCCCGTAGAGTTCCGTAGTGGCTGGTAAAGTTCCGTAGGGCCCTGTGGGGTTCTGTATGGACCTGTAGGGTTCCGTAGGGGCCTGCAGGGTTCTGTAAGTGCCCGCAGGTGTCTGTAGGTTTCCGTAGGGGTCTGTAGGGTTCCGTAGGCGCCTGCAGTGTTCTGTAGGAGCCCATAGGGTTTTCGTGAGGTTCCGTTGTGTTGCTAAGGGTCTTGTAGAGTGCTGTCGGGTCCTGGAGTATTCTGTAGGGTTCCAGAGGGGCTCGTAGGGTTCCGTCGAAATCTGTAGGCTTCCCTAGGGGCCCGTGGAGTCCCGTAGATTTCTGTAGGGGCCTGTAGGGTTGTGTAAGTGCCCGCAGGGGTTGGTAGGAGCCTGTAGGGTGCCATAAGTTTCCAGAGGGTTGTGTAGGGTTCCGTAGGGGCCTGTGGTGTTCCCTAGGGGCCTGTAGAGTCTCGTAGGGTTCCGTAGGGGCCTGTGGTGTTCCCTAGGGGCCTGTAGAGTCTCGTACGGTTCCGTAGGGGCCTGTGGCGTTCCCAAGGGGCCTGTAGAGTCTCGTACAGTTCCGTAGGGTCCTGTAGGTTTCCATAAGCGCCCGCAGAGGTCTGAAGGGGGCCGTACTGTTCCGTAAGGATCCATAGGGCTCCGTAGAGCTTCGTAGGTTCCCTAGAGGCCTGTAGAGTACCGCAGGAGCCAGTAGTGTTCTGTAGGGGCCCGTAGGGTTCCTTCCATAGGGGCTGGCAGTGTTCCGTAGGGGCCTGTAGGATTGTGTAAGTGCCCGCAGCAGTCTGTAGGAGTCTGTGGGATTCTATAATGTTCCGGAGGGTTCTGCAGGGTTCCGTAGGGGCCCGTAGAGTTCCGTAGTGGCTGGTAAAGTTCCGTAGGGCCCTGTGGGGTTCTGTATGGACCTGTAGGGTTCCGTAGGGGCCTGCAGGGTTCTGTAAGTGCCCGCAGGTGTCTGTAGGGTTCCGTAGGGGTCTGTAGTGTTCCGTAGGCGCCTGCA
The DNA here is from genome assembly GCF_964106895.1 of Numenius arquata. Classification (NCBI taxonomy): domain Eukaryota; kingdom Metazoa; phylum Chordata; class Aves; order Charadriiformes; family Scolopacidae; genus Numenius; species Numenius arquata. The sequence continues at coordinate 12,575 of NW_027414759.1, forward strand.
GTGTTCTGTAGGAGCCCATAGGGTTTTCGTGAGGTTCCGTTGTGTTGCTAAGGGTCTTGTAGAGTGCTGTCGGGTCCTGGAGTATTCTGTAGGGTTCCAGAGGGGCTCGTAGGGTTCCGTCAAAATCTGTAGGCTTCCCTAGGGGCCCGTGGAGTCTCGTACAGTTCTGTAGGGTCCTGTAAGCGCCCGCAGAGGTCTGAAGGGGCCCGTACTATTCCGTAAGGTTCCATAGGGCTCCGTAGAGCTTCGTAGGTTCCCTAGAGGCCTCTGGAGTACCGCAGGAGCCAGTAGTGTTCTGTAGGGCCCCGTAGGGTTCCTTCCATAGGGGCTGGCAGTGTTCCGTAGGGTCCTCTAGGGTTGAGTAAGTGCCCGCAGGAGTCTGTCGGAATCCGTGGGATTCTGTAAGGTTCTGGAGGGTTCTGCAGGGTTCCGTAGGGGCCCGTAGAGTTCCGTAGTGGCTGGTAAAGTTCCCTAGGGCCCTGTACCGTTCCGTAACTGCCTGCAAGGGTCTTTAGGCTTCCGTAGGGGCTGGTAGGGTTCCATAAAGTTCCGTGGGTTCCTGCAGAGTTCTGCAAGTGCCCGCAAGGGCCTGTAGGGGCCCACAGTGTTTCTGTCAGGTTCCGTAGAGTTCCGTAGGGGCCATAGGCTTCCGTAGAGGCTGGTAGTATTCCGTAGGGGTCTGTAGGGTTCCGTAGGCACCTGCATTGTTCTGTAGGAGCCCATAGGGTTTTCGTGAGGTTCCGTTGTGTTGCTAAGGGTCTTGTAGAGTGCTGTCGGGTCCTGGAGTATTCTGTAGGGTTCCAGAGGGGCTCGTAGGGTTCCGTCGAAATCTGTAGGCTTCCCTAGGGGCCCGTGGAGTCCCGTAGATTTCCGTAGGGGCCTGTAGGGTTATGTAAGTGCCCGCAGGGGTTGGTAGGAGCTTGTAGGGTGCCATAAGTTTCCAGAGGGTTGTGTAGGGCTCCGTAGGGGCCTGTGGTGTTCCCTAGGGGCCTGTAGAGTCTCGTACAGTTCCGTAGGGTCCTGTAGGTTTCCATAAGCGCCCGCAGAGGTCTGAAGGGGGCCGTACTGTTCCGTAAGGATCCATAGGGCTCCGTAGAGCTTCGTAGGTTCCCTAGAGGCCTGTAGAGTACCGCAGGAGCCAGTAGTGTTCTGTAGGGGCCCGTAGGGTTCCTTCCATAGGGGCTGGCAGTGTTCCGTAGGGGCCTGTAGGATTGTGTAAGTGCCCGCAGCAGTCTGTAGGAGTCTGTGGGATTCTGTAAGGTTCCGGAGGGTTCTGCAGGGTTCCGTAGGGGCCCGTAGAGTTCCGTAGTGGCTGGTAAAGTTCCGTAGGGCCCTGTGGGGTTCTGTATGGACCTGTAGGGTTCCGTAGGGGCCTGCAGGGTTCTGTAAGTGCCCGCAGGTGTCTGTAGGGTTTAGTAGGGGTCTGTAGGGTTCCGTAGGCGCCTGCAGTGTTCTGTAGGAGCCCATAGGGTTTTCGTGAGGTTCCGTTGTGTTGCTAAGGGTCTTGTAGAGTGCTGTCGGGTCCTGGAGTATTCTGTAGGGTTCCAGAGGGGCTCGTAGGGTTCCGTCGAAATCTGTAGGCTTCCCTAGGGGCCCGTGGAGTCCCGTAGATTTCCGTAGGGGCCTGTAGGGTTATGTAAGTGCCCGCAGGGGTTGGTAGGAGCTTGTAGGGTGCCATAAGTTTCCAGAGGGTTGTGTAGGGCTCCGTAGGGGCCTGTGGTGTTCCCTAGGGGCCTGTAGAGTCTCGTACAGTTCCGTAGGGTCCTGTAGGTTTCCATAAGCGCCCGCAGAGGTCTGAAGGGGGCCGTACTGTTCCGTAAGGATCCATAGGGCTCCGTAGAGCTTCGTAGGTTCCCTAGAGGCCTGTAGAGTACCGCAGGAGCCAGTAGTGTTCTGTAGGGGCCCGTAGGGTTCCTTCCATAGGGGCTGGCAGTGTTCCGTAGGGGCCTGTAGGATTGTGTAAGTGCCCGCAGCAGTCTGTAGGAGTCTGTGGGATTCTGTAAGGTTCCGGAGGGTTCTGCAGGGTTCCGTAGGGGCCCGTAGAGTTCCGTAGTGGCTGGTAAAGTTCCGTAGGGCCCTGTGGGGTTCTGTATGGACCTGTAGGGTTCCGTAGGGGCCTGCAGGGTTCTGTAAGTGCCCGCAGGTGTCTGTAGGGTTCCGTAGGGGTCTGTAGGGTTCCGTAGGCGCCTGCAGTGTTCTGTAGGAGCCCATAGGGTTTTCGTGAGGTTCCGTTGTGTTGCTAAGGGTCTTGTAGAGTGCTGTCGGGTCCTGGAGTATTCTGTAGGGTTCCAGAGGGGCTCGTAGGGTTCCGTCGAAATCTGTAGGCTTCCCTAGGGGCCCGTGGAGTCCCGTAGATTTCTGTAGGGGCCTGTAGGGTTGTGTAAGTGCCCGCAGGGGTTGGTAGGAGCCTGTAGGGTGCCATAAGTTTCCAGAGGGTTGTGTAGGGTTCCGTAGGGGCCTGTGGTGTTCCCTAGGGGCCTGTAGAGTCTCGTAGGGTTCCGTAGGGGCCTGTGGTGTTCCCTAGGGGCCTGTAGAGTCTCGTACAATTCCGTAGGGGCCTGTGGCGTTCCCAAGGGGCCTGTAGAGTCTCGTACAGTTCCGTAGGGTCCTGTAGGTTTCCATAAGCGCCCGCAGAGGTCTGAAGGGGGCCGTACTGTTCCGTAAGGATCCATAGGGCTCCGTAGAGCTTCGTAGGTTCCCTAGAGGCCTGTAGAGTACCGCAGGAGCCAGTAGTGTTCTGTAGGGGCCCGTAGGGTTCCTTCCATAGGGGCTGGCAGTGTTCCGTAGGGGCCTGTAGGATTGTGTAAGTGCCCGCAGCAGTCTGTAGGAGTCTGTGGGATTCTATAATGTTCCGGAGGGTTCTGCAGGGTTCCGTAGGGGCCCGTAGAGTTCCGTAGTGGCTGGTAAAGTTCCGTAGGGCCCTGTGGGGTTCTGTATGGACCTGTAGGGTTCCGTAGGGGCCTGCAGGGTTCTGTAAGTGCCCGCAGGTGTCTGTAGGGTTCCGTAGGGGTCTGTAGTGTTCCGTAGGCGCCTGCAGTGTTCTGTAGGAGCCCATAGGGTTTTCGTGAGGTTCCGTTGTGTTGCTAAGGGTCTTGTAGAGTGCTGTCGGGTCCTGGAGTATTCTGTAGGGTTCCAGAGGGGCTCGTAGGGTTCCGTCGAAATCTGTAGGCTTCCCTAGGGGCCCGTGGAGTCTCGTACAGTTCTGTAGGGTCCTGTAAGCGCCCGCAGAGGTCTGAAGGGGCCCGTACTATTCCGTAAGGTTCCATAGGGCTCCGTAGAGCTTCGTAGGTTCCCTAGAGGCCTCTGGAGTACCGCAGGAGCCAGTAGTGTTCTGTAGGGCCCCGTAGGGTTCCTTCCATAGGGGCTGGCAGTGTTCCGTAGGGTCCTCTAGGGTTGAGTAAGTGCCCGCAGGAGTCTGTCGGAATCCGTGGGATTCTGTAAGGTTCTGGAGGGTTCTGCAGGGTTCCGTAGGGGCCCGTAGAGTTCCGTAGTGGCTGGTAAAGTTCCCTAGGGCCCTGTACCGTTCCGTAACTGCCTGCAAGGGTCTTTAGGCTTCCGTAGGGGCTGGTAGGGTTCCATAAAGTTCCGTGGGTTCCTGCAGAGTTCTGCAAGTGCCCGCAAGGGCCTGTAGGGGCCCACAGTGTTTCTGCCAGGTTCCGTAGAGTTCCGTAGGGGCCATAGGCTTCCGTAGAGGCTGGTAGTATTCCGTAGGGGTCTGTAGGGTTCCGTAGGCACCTGCATTGTTCTGTAGGAGCCCATAGGGTTTTCGTGAGGTTCTGTTGTGTTGCTAAGGGTCTTGTAGAGTGCTGTCGGGTCCTGGAGTATTCTGTAGGGTTCCAGAGGGGCTCGTAGGGTTCCGTCGAAATCTGTAGGGTTCCCTAGGGGCCCGTGGAGTCCCGTAGATTTCTGTAGGAGCCTGTAGGGTTGTGTAAGTGCCCGCAGGGGTTGGTAGGAGCCTGTAGGGTGCCATAAGTTCCCAGAGGGTTGTGTAGGGTTCCGTAGGGGCCTGTGGTGTTCCCTAGGGGCCTGTAGAGTCTCGTAGGGTTCCGTAGGGGCCTGTGGTGTTCCCTAGGGGCCTGTAGAGTCTCGTACAGTTCCGTAGGGGCCTGTGGCGTTCCCTAGGGGCCTGTAGAGTCTCGTACAGTTCCGTAGGGTCCTGTAGGTTTCCATAAGCGCCCGCAGAGGTCTGAAGGGGCCCGTACTGTTCCGTAAGGATCCATAGGGCTCCGTAGAGCTTCGTAGGTTCCCTAGAGGCCTGTAGAGTACCGCAGGAGCCAGTAGTGTTCTGTAGGGGCCCGTAGGGTTCCTTCCATAGGGGCTGGCAGTGTTCGGTAGGGGCCTGTAGGATTGTCTAAGTGCCCGCAGCAGTCTGTAGGAGTCTGTGGGATTCTATAAGGTTCCGGAGGGTTCTGCAGGGTACCGTAGGGGCCCGTAGAGTTCCGTAGTGGCTGGTAAAGTTCCGTAGGGCCCTGTGGGGTTCTGTATGGACCTGTAGGGTTCCGTAGGGGCCTGCAGGGTTCTGTAAGTGCCCGCAGGTGTCTGTAGGGTTCCGTAGGGGTCTGTAGGGTTCCGTAGGCGCCTGCAGTGTTCTGTAGGAGCCCATAGGGTTTTCGTGAGGTTCCGTTGTGTTGCTAAGGGTCTTGTAGAGTGCTGTCGAGTCCTGGAGTATTCTGTAGGGTTCCAGAGGGGCTCGTAGGGTTCCATCGAAATCTGTAGGCTTCCCTAGGGGCCCGTGGAGTCCCGTAGATTTCTGTAGGAGCCTGTACGGTTGTGTAAGTGCCCGCAGGGGTTGGTAGGAGCCTGTAGGGTGCCATAAGTTCCCAGAGGGTTGTGTAGGGTTCCGTAGGGGCCTGTGGTGTTCCCTAGGGGCCTGTAGAGTCTCGTAGGGTTCCGTAGGGGCCTGTGGTGTTCCCTAGGGGCCTGTAGAGTCTCGTACGGTTCCGTAGGGGCCTGTGGCGTTCCCAAGGGGCCTGTAGAGTCTCGTACAGTTCCGTAGGGTCCTGTAGGTTTCCATAAGCGCCCGCAGAGGTCTGAAGGGGGCTGTACTGTTCCGTAAGGATCCATAGGGCTCCGTAGAGCTTCGTAGGTTCCCTAGAGGCCTGTAGAGTACCGCAGGAGCCAGTAGTGTTCTGTAGGGGCCCGTAGGGTTCCTTCCATAGGGGCTGGCAGTGTTCCGTAGGGGCCTGTAGGATTGTGTAAGTGCCCGCAGCAGTCTGTAGGAGTCTGTGGGATTCTGTAAGGTTCCGGAGGGTTCTGCAGGGTTCCGTAGGGGCCCGTAGAGTTCCGTAGTGGCTGGTAAAGTTCCGTAGGGCCCTGTGGGGTTCTGTATGGACCTGTAGGGTTCCGTAGGGGCCTGCAGGGTTCTGTAAGTGCCCGCAGGTGTCTGTAGGGTTCCGTAGGGGTCTGTAGGGTTCCGTAGGCGCCTGCAGTGTTCTGTAGGAGCCCATAGGGTTTTCGTGAGGTTCCGTTGTGTTGCTAAGGGTCTTGTAGAGTGCTGTCGGGTCCTGGAGTATTCTGTAGGGTTCCAGAGGGGCTCGTAGGGTTCCGTCGAAATCTGTAGGCTTCCCTAGGGGCCCGTGGAGTCCCGTAGATTTCTGTAGGGGCCTGTAGGGTTGTGTAAGTGCCCGCAGGGGTTGGTATGAGCCTGTAGGGTGCCATAAGTTTCCAGAGGGTTGTGTAGGGTTCCGTAGGGGCCTGTGGTGTTCCCTAGGGGCCTGTAGAGTCTCGTAGGGTTCCGTAGGGGCCTGTGGTGTTCCCTAGGGGCCTGTAGAGTCTCGTACGGTTCCGTAGGGGCCTGTGGCGTTCCCAAGGGGCCTGTAGAGTCTCGTACAGTTCCGTAGGGTCCTGTAGGTTTCCATAAGCGCCCGCAGAGGTCTGAAGGGGGCCGTACTGTTCCGTAAGGATCCATAGGGCTCCGTAGAGCTTCGTAGGTTCCCTAGAGGCCTGTAGAGTACCGCAGGAGCCAGTAGTGTTCTGTAGGGGCCCGTAGGGTTCCTTCCATAGGGGCTGGCAGTGTTCCGTAGGGGCCTGTAGGATTGTGTAAGTGCCCGCAGCAGTCTGTAGGAGTCTGTGGGATTCTATAATGTTCCGGAGGGTTCTGCAGGGTTCCGTAGGGGCCCGTAGAGTTCCGTAGTGGCTGGTAAAGTTCCGTAGGGCCCTGTGGGGTTCTGTATGGACCTGTAGGGTTCCGTAGGGGCCTGCAGGGTTCTGTAAGTGCCCGCAGGTGTCTGTAGGGTTCCGTAGGGGTCTGTAGTGTTCCGTAGGCGCCTGCAGTGTTCTGTAGGAGCCCATAGGGTTTTCGTGAGGTTCCGTTGTGTTGCTAAGGGTCTTGTAGAGTGCTGTCGGGTCCTGGAGTATTCTGTAGGGTTCCAGAGGGGCTCGTAGGGTTCCGTCGAAATCTGTAGGCTTCCCTAGGGGCCCGTGGAGTCTCGTACAGTTCTGTAGGGTCCTGTAAGCGCCCGCAGAGGTCTGAAGGGGCCCGTACTATTCCGTAAGGTTCCATAGGGCTCCGTAGAGCTTCGTAGGTTCCCTAGAGGCCTCTGGAGTACCGCAGGAGCCAGTAGTGTTCTGTAGGGCCCCGTAGGGTTCCTTCCATAGGGGCTGGCAGTGTTCCGTAGGGTCCTCTAGGGTTGAGTAAGTGCCCGCAGGAGTCTGTCGGAATCCGTGGGATTCTGTAAGGTTCTGGAGGGTTCTGCAGGGTTCCGTAGGGGCCCGTAGAGTTCCGTAGTGGCTGGTAAAGTTCCCTAGGGCCCTGTACCGTTCCGTAACTGCCTGCAAGGGTCTTTAGGCTTCCGTAGGGGCTGGTAGGGTTCCATAAAGTTCCGTGGGTTCCTGCAGAGTTCTGCAAGTGCCCGCAAGGGCCTGTAGGGGCCCACAGTGTTTCTGTCAGGTTCCGTAGAGTTCCGTAGGGGCCATAGGCTTCCGTAGAGGCTGGTAGTATTCCGTAGGGGTCTGTAGGGTTCCGTAGGCACCTGCATTGTTCTGTAGGAGCCCATAGGGTTTTCGTGAGGTTCCGTTGTGTTGCTAAGGGTCTTGTAGAGTGCTGTCGGGTCCTGGAGTATTCTGTAGGGTTCCAGAGGGGCTCGTAGGGTTCCGTCGAAATCTGTAGGCTTCCCTAGGGGCCCGTGGAGTCCCGTAGATTTCTGTAGGAGCCTGTAGGGTTGTGTAAGTGCCCGCAGGGGTTGGTAGGAGCCTGTAGGGTGCCATAAGTTCCCAGAGGGTTGTGTAGGGTTCCGTAGGGGCCTGTGGTGTTCCCTAGGGGCCTGTAGAGTCTCGTAGGGTTCCGTAGGGGCCTGTGGTGTTCCCTAGGGGCCTGTAGAGTCTCGTACGGTTCCGTAGGGGCCTGTGGCGTTCCCAAGGGGCCTGTAGAGTCTCGTACAGTTCCGTAGGGTCCTGTAGGTTTCCATAAGCGCCCGCAGAGGTCTGAAGGGGGCCGTACTGTTCCGTAAGGATCCATAGGGCTCCGTAGAGCTTCGTAGGTTCCCTAGAGGCCTGTAGAGTACCGCAGGAGCCAGTAGTGTTCTGTAGGGGCCCGTAGGGTTCCTTCCATAGGGGCTGGCAGTGTTCCGTAGGGGCCTGTAGGATTGTGTAAGTGGCAGCAGCAGTCTGTAGGAGTCTGTGGGATTCTATAAGGTTCCGGAGGGTTCTGCAGGGTTCCGTAGGGGCCCGTAGAGTTCCGTAGTGGCTGGTAAAGTTCCGTAGGGCCCTGTGGGGTTCTGTATGGACCTGTAGGGTTCCGTAGGGGCCTGCAGGGTTCTGTAAGTGCCCGCAGGTGTCTGTAGGGTTCCGTAGGGGTCTGTAGGGTTCCGTAGGCGCCTGCAGTGTTCTGTAGGAGCCCATAGGGTTTTCGTGAGGTTCCGTTGTGTTGCTAAGGGTCTTGTAGAGTGCTGTCGGGTCCTGGAGTATTCTGTAGGGTTCCAGAGGGGCTCGTAGGGTTCCGTCGAAATCTGTAGGCTTCCCTAGGGGCCCGTGGAGTCCCGTAGATTTCCGTAGGGGCCTGTAGGGTTGTGTAAGTGCCCGCAGGGGTTGGTAGGAGCCTGTAGGGTGCCATAAGTTCCCAGAGGGTTGTGTAGGGTTCCGTAGGGGCCTGTGGTGTTCCCTAGGGGCCTGTAGAGTCTCGTAGGGTTCCGTAGGGGCCTGTGGTGTTCCCTAGGGGCCTGTAGAGTCTCGTACAGTTCCGTAGGGGCCTGTGGCGTTCCCTAGGGGCCTGTAGAGTCTCGTACAGTTCCGTAGGGTCCTGTAGGTTTCCATAAGCGCCCGCAGAGGTCTGAAGGGGCCCGTACTGTTCCGTAAGGATCCATAGGGCTCCGTAGAGCTTCGTAGGTTCCCTAGAGGCCTGTAGAGTACCGCAGGAGCCAGTAGTGTTCTGTAGGGGCCCGTAGGGTTCCTTCCATAGGGGCTGGCAGTGTTCCGTAGGGGCCTGTAGGATTGTGTAAGTGCCCGCAGCAGTCTGTAGGAGTCTGTGGGATTCTGTAAGGTTCCGGAGGGTTCTGCAGGGTTCCGTAGGGGCCCGTAGAGTTCCGTAGTGGCTGGTAAAGTTCCGTAGGGCCCTGTGGGGTTCTGTATGGACCTGTAGGGTTCCGTAGGGGCCTGCAGGGTTCTGTAAGTGCCCGCAGGTGTCTGTAGGGTTCCGTAGGGGTCTGTAGGGTTCCGTAGGCGCCTGCAGTGTTCTGTAGGAGCCCATAGGGTTTTCGTGAGGTTCCGTTGTGTTGCTAAGGGTCTTGTAGAGTGCTGTCGGGTCCTGGAGTATTCTGTAGGGTTCCAGAGGGGCTCGTAGGGTTCCGTCGAAATCTGTAGGCTTCCCTAGGGGCCCGTGGAGTCCCGTAGATTTCTGTAGGAGCCTGTAGGGTTGTGTAAGTGCCCGCAGGGGTTGGTAGGAGCCTGTAGGGTGCCATAAGTTCCCAGAGGGTTGTGTAGGGTTCCGTAGGGGCCTGTGGTGTTCCCTAGGGGCCTGTAGAGTCTCGTAGGGTTCCGTAGGGGCCTGTGGTGTTCCCTAGGGGCCTGTAGAGTCTCGTACGGTTCCGTAGGGGCCTGTGGCGTTCCCAAGGGGCCTGTAGAGTCTCGTACAGTTCCGTAGGGTCCTGTAGGTTTCCATAAGCGCCCGCAGAGGTCTGAAGGGGGCCGTACTGTTCCGTAAGGATCCATAGGGCTCCGTAGAGCTTCGTAGGTTCCCTAGAGGCCTGTAGAGTACCGCAGGAGCCAGTAGTGTTCTGTAGGGGCCCGTAGGGTTCCTTCCATAGGGGCTGGCAGTGTTCCGTAGGGGCCTGTAGGATTGTGTAAGTGGCAGCAGCAGTCTGTAGGAGTCTGTGGGATTCTATAAGGTTCCGGAGGGTTCTGCAGGGTTCCGTAGGGGCCCGTAGAGTTCCGTAGTGGCTGGTAAAGTTCCGTAGGGCCCTGTGGGGTTCTGTATGGACCTGTAGGGTTCCGTAGGGGCCTGCAGGGTTCTGTAAGTGCCCGCAGGTGTCTGTAGGGTTCCGTAGGGGTCTGTAGGGTTCCGTAGGCGCCTGCAGTGTTCTGTAGGAGCCCATAGGGTTTTCGTGAGGTTCCGTTGTGTTGCTAAGGGTCTTGTAGAGTGCTGTCGGGTCCTGGAGTATTCTGTAGGGTTCCAGAGGGGCTCGTAGGGTTCCGTCGAAATCTGTAGGCTTCCCTAGGGGCCCGTGGAGTCCCGTAGATTTCCGTAGGGGCCTGTAGGGTTGTGTAAGTGCCCGCAGGGGTTGGTAGGAGCCTGTAGGGTGCCATAAGTTCCCAGAGGGTTGTGTAGGGTTCCGTAGGGGCCTGTGGTGTTCCCTAGGGGCCTGTAGAGTCTCGTAGGGTTCCGTAGGGGCCTGTGGTGTTCCCTAGGGGCCTGTAGAGTCTCGTACAGTTCCGTAGGGGCCTGTGGCGTTCCCTAGGGGCCTGTAGAGTCTCGTACAGTTCCGTAGGGTCCTGTAGGTTTCCATAAGCGCCCGCAGAGGTCTGAAGGGGCCCGTACTGTTCCGTAAGGATCCATAGGGCTCCGTAGAGCTTCGTAGGTTCCCTAGAGGCCTGTAGAGTACCGCAGGAGCCAGTAGTGTTCTGTAGGGGCCCGTAGGGTTCCTTCCATAGGGGCTGGCAGTGTTCGGTAGGGGCCTGTAGGATTGTCTAAGTGCCCGCAGCAGTCTGTAGGAGTCTGTGGGATTCTATAAGGTTCCGGAGGGTTCTGCAGGGTACCGTAGGGGCCCGTAGAGTTCCGTAGTGGCTGGTAAAGTTCCGTAGGGCCCTGTGGGGTTCTGTATGGACCTGTAGGGTTCCGTAGGGGCCTGCAGGGTTCTGTAAGTGCCCGCAGGTGTCTGTAGGGTTCCGTAGGGGTCTGTAGGGTTCCGTAGGCGCCTGCAGTGTTCTGTAGGAGCCCATAGGGTTTTCGTGAGGTTCCGTTGTGTTGCTAAGGGTCTTGTAGAGTGCTGTCGAGTCCTGGAGTATTCTGTAGGGTTCCAGAGGGGCTCGTAGGGTTCCGTCGAAATCTGTAGGCTTCCCTAGGGGCCCGTGGAGTCCCGTAGATTTCTGTAGGGGCCTGTAGGGTTGTGTAAGTGCCCGCAGGGGTTGGTAGGAGCCTGTAGGGTGCCATAAGTTTCCAGAGGGTTGTGTAGGGTTCCGTAGGGGCCTGTGGTGTTCCCTAGGGGCCTGTAGAGTCTCGTAGGGTTCCGTAGGGGCCTGTGGTGTTCCCTAGGGGCCTGTAGAGTCTCGTACGGTTCCGTAGGGGCCTGTGGCGTTCCCAAGGGGCCTGTAGAGTCTCGTACAGTTCCGTAGGGTCCTGTAGGTTTCCATAAGCGCCCGCAGAGGTCTGAAGGGGGCCGTACTGTTCCGTAAGGATCCATAGGGCTCCGTAGAGCTTCATAGGTTCCCTAGAGGCCTGTAGAGTACCGCAGGAGCCAGTAGTGTTCTGTAGGGGCCCGTAGGGTTCCTTCCATAGGGGCTGGCAGTGTTCCGTAGGGGCCTGTAGGATTGTGTAAGTGCCCGCAGCAGTCTGTAGGAGTCTGTGGGATTCTATAATGTTCCGGAGGGTTCTGCAGGGTTCCGTAGGGGCCCTTAGAGTTCCGTAGTGGCTGCTAAAGTTCCGTAGGGCCCTGTGGGGTTCTGTATGGACCTGTAGGGTTCCGTAGGGGCCTGCAGGGTTCTGTAAGTGCCCGCAGGTGTCTGTAGGGTTCCGTAGGGGTCTGTAGGGTTCCGTAGGCGCCTGCAGTGTTCTGTAGGAGCCCATAGGGTTTTCGTGAGGTTCCGTTGTGTTGCTAAGGGTCTTGTAGAGTGCTGTCGGGTCCTGGAGTATTCTGTAGGGTTCCAGAGGGGCTCGTAGGGTTCCGTCGAAATCTGTAGGCTTCCCTAGGGGCCCGTGGAGTCCCGTAGATTTCCGTAGGGGCCTGTAGGGTTGTGTAAGTGCCCGCAGGGGTTGGTAGGAGCCTGTAGGGTGCCATAAGTTCCCAGAGGGTTGTGTAGGGTTCCGTAGGGGCCTGTGGTGTTCCCTAGGGGCCTGTAGAGTCTCGTAGGGTTCCGTAGGGGCCTGTGGTGTTCCCTAGGGGCCTGTAGAGTCTCGTACAGTTCCGTAGGGGCCTGTGGCGTTCCCTAGGGGCCTGTAGAGTCTCGTACAGTTCCGTAGGGTCCTGTAGGTTTCCATAAGCGCCCGCAGAGGTCTGAAGGGGCCCGTACTGTTCCGTAAGGATCCATAGGGCTCCGTAGAGCTTCGTAGGTTCCCTAGAGGCCTGTAGAGTACCGCAGGAGCCAGTAGTGTTCTGTAGGGGCCCGTAGGGTTCCTTCCATAGGGGCTGGCAGTGTTCGGTAGGGGCCTGTAGGATTGTCTAAGTGCCCGCAGCAGTCTGTAGGAGTCTGTGGGATTCTATAAGGTTCCGGAGGGTTCTGCAGGGTACCGTAGGGGCCCGTAGAGTTCCGTAGTGGCTGGTAAAGTTCCGTAGGGCCCTGTGGGGTTCTGTATGGACCTGTAGGGTTCCGTAGGGGCCTGCAGGGTTCTGTAAGTGCCCGCAGGTGTCTGTAGGGTTCCGTAGGGGTCTGTAGGGTTCCGTAGGCGCCTGCAGTGTTCTGTAGGAGCCCATAGGGTTTTCGTGAGGTTCCGTTGTGTTGCTAAGGGTCTTGTAGAGTGCTGTCGAGTCCTGGAGTATTCTGTAGGGTTCCAGAGGGGCTCGTAGGGTTCCATCGAAATCTGTAAACTTCCCTAGGGGCCCGTGGAGTCCCGTAGATTTCTGTAGGAGCCTGTACGGTTGTGTAAGTGCCCGCAGGGGTTGGTAGGAGCCTGTAGGGTGCCATAAGTTCCCAGAGGGTTGTGTAGGGTTCCGTAGGGGCCTGTGGTGTTCCCTAGGGGCCTGTAGAGTCTCGTACGGTTCCGTAGGGGCCTGTGGCGTTCCCAAGGGGCCTGTAGAGTCTCGTACAGTTCCGTAGGGTCCTGTAGGTTTCCATAAGCGCCCGCAGAGGTCTGAAGGGGGCTGTACTGTTCCGTAAGGATCCATAGGGCTCCGTAGAGCTTCGTAGGTTCCCTAGAGGCCTGTAGAGTACCGCAGGAGCCAGTAGTGTTCTGTAGGGGCCCGTAGGGTTCCTTCCATAGGGGCTGGCAGTGTTCCGTAGGGGCCTGTAGGATTGTGTAAGTGCCCGCAGCAGTCTGTAGGAGTCTGTGGGATTCTGTAAGGTTCCGGAGGGTTCTGCAGGGTTCCGTAGGGGCCCGTAGAGTTCCGTAGTGGCTGGTAAAGTTCCGTAGGGCCCTGTGGGGTTCTGTATGGACCTGTAGGGTTCCGTAGGGGCCTGCAGGGTTCTGTAAGTGCCCGCAGGTGTCTGTAGGGTTCCGTAGGGGTCTGTAGGGTTCCGTAGGCGCCTGCAGTGTTCTGTAGGAGCCCATAGGGTTTTCGTGAGGTTCCGTTGTGTTGCTAAGGGTCTTGTAGAGTGCTGTCGGGTCCTGGAGTATTCTGTAGGGTTCCAGAGGGGCTCGTAGGGTTCCGTCGAAATCTGTAGGCTTCCCTAGGGGCCCGTGGAGTCCCGTAGATTTCTGTAGGGGCCTGTAGGGTTGTGTAAGTGCCCGCAGGGGTTGGTATGAGCCTGTAGGGTGCCATAAGTTTCCAGAGGGTTGTGTAGGGTTCCGTAGGGGCCTGTGGTGTTCCCTAGGGGCCTGTAGAGTCTCGTAGGGTTCCGTAGGGGCCTGTGGTGTTCCCTAGGGGCCTGTAGAGTCTCGTACGGTTCCGTAGGGGCCTGTGGCGTTCCCAAGGGGCCTGTAGAGTCTCGTACAGTTCCGTAGGGTCCTGTAGGTTTCCATAAGCGCCCGCAGAGGTCTGAAGGGGGCCGTACTGTTCCGTAAGGATCCATAGGGCTCCGTAGAGCTTCGTAGGTTCCCTAGAGGCCTGTAGAGTACCGCAGGAGCCAGTAGTGTTCTGTAGGGGCCCGTAGGGTTCCTTCCATAGGGGCTGGCAGTGTTCCGTAGGGGCCTGTAGGATTGTGTAAGTGCCCGCAGCAGTCTGTAGGAGTCTGTGGGATTCTATAAGGTTCCGGAGGGTTCTGCAGGGTTCCGTAGGGGCCCGTAGAGTTCCGTAGTGGCTGGTAAAGTTCCGTAGGGCCCTGTGGGGTTCTGTATGGACCTGTAGGGTTCCGTAGGGGCCTGCAGGGTTCTGTAAGTGCCCGCAGGTGTCTGTAGGGTTCCGTACGGGTCTGTAGTGTTCCGTAGGCGCCTGCAGTGTTCTGTAGGAGCCCATAGGGTTTTCGTGAGGTTCCGTTGTGTTGCTAAGGGTCTTGTAGAGTGCTGTCGGGTCCTGGAGTATTCTGTAGGGTTCCAGAGGGGCTCGTAGGGTTCCGTCGAAATCTGTAGGCTTCCCTAGGGGCCCGTGGAGTCTCGTACAGTTCTGTAGGGTCCTGTAAGCGCCCGCAGAGGTCTGAAGGGGCCCGTACTATTCCGTAAGGTTCCATAGGGCTCCGTAGAGCTTCGTAGGTTCCCTAGAGGCCTCTGGAGTACCGCAGGAGCCAGTAGTGTTCTGTAGGGCCCCGTAGGGTTCCTTCCATAGGGGCTGGCAGTGTTCCGTAGGGTCCTCTAGGGTTGAGTAAGTGCCCGCAGGAGTCTGTCGGAATCCGTGGGATTCTGTAAGGTTCTGGAGGGTTCTGCAGGGTTCCGTAGGGGCCCGTAGAGTTCCGTAGTGGCTGGTAAAGTTCCCTAGGGCCCTGTACCGTTCCGTAACTGCCTGCAAGGGTCTTTAGGCTTCCGTAGGGGCTGGTAGGGTTCCATAAAGTTCCGTGGGTTCCTGCAGAGTTCTGCAAGTGCCCGCAAGGGCCTGTAGGGGCCCACAGTGTTTCTGTCAGGTTCCGTAGAGTTCCGTAGGGGCCATAGGCTTCCGTAGAGGCTGGTAGTATTCCGTAGGGGTCTGTAGGGTTCCGTAGGCACCTGCATTGTTCTGTAGGAGCCCATAGGGTTTTCGTGAGGTTCCGTTGTGTTGCTAAGGGTCTTGTAGAGTGCTGTCGGGTCCTGGAGTATTCTGTAGGGTTCCAGAGGGGCTCGTAGGGTTCCGTCGAAATCTGTAGGCTTCCCTAGGGGCCCGTGGAGTCCCGTAGATTTCTGTAGGAGCCTGTACGGTTGTGTAAGTGCCCGCAGGGGTTGGTAGGAGCCTGTAGGGTGCCATAAGTTCCCAGAGGGTTGTGTAGGGTTCCGTAGGGGCCTGTGGTGTTCCCTAGGGGCCTGTAGAGTCTCGTAGGGTTCCGTAGGGGCCTGTGGTGTTCCCTAGGGGCCTGTAGAGTCTCGTACGGTTCCGTAGGGGCCTGTGGCGTTCCCAAGGGGCCTGTAGAGTCTCGTACAGTTCCGTAGGGTCCTGTAGGTTTCCATAAGCGCCCGCAGAGGTCTGAAGGGGGCCGTACTGTTCCGTAAGGATCCATAGGGCTCCGTAGAGCTTCGTAGGTTCCCTAGAGGCCTGTAGAGTACCGCAGGAGCCAGTAGTGTTCTGTAGGGGCCCGTAGGGTTCCTTCCATAGGGGCTGGCAGTGTTCCGTAGGGGCCTGTAGGATTGTGTAAGTGGCAGCAGCAGTCTGTAGGAGTCTGTGGGATTCTATAAGGTTCCGGAGGGTTCTGCAGGGTTCCGTAGGGGCCCGTAGAGTTCCGTAGTGGCTGGTAAAGTTCCGTAGGGCCCTGTGGGGTTCTGTATGGACCTGTAGGGTTCCGTAGGGGCCTGCAGGGTTCTGTAAGTGCCCGCAGGTGTCTGTAGGGTTCCGTAGGGGTCTGTAGGGTTCCGTAGGCGCCTGCAGTGTTCTGTAGGAGCCCATAGGGTTTTCGTGAGGTTCCGTTGTGTTGCTAAGGGTCTTGTAGAGTGCTGTCGGGTCCTGGAGTATTCTGTAGGGTTCCAGAGGGGCTCGTAGGGTTCCGTCGAAATCTGTAGGCTTCCCTAGGGGCCCGTGGAGTCCCGTAGATTTCCGTAGGGGCCTGTAGGGTTATGTAAGTGCCCGCAGGGGTTGGTAGGAGCTTGTTGGGTGCCATAAGTTTCCAGAGGGTTGTGTAGGGCTCCGTAGGGGCCTGTGGTGTTCCCTAGGGGCCTGTAGAGTCTCGTACAGTTCCGTAGGGTCCTGTAGGTTTCCATAAGCGCCCGCAGAGGTCTGAAGGGGGCTGTACTGTTCCGTAAGGATCCATAGGGCTCCGTAGAGCTTCGTAGGTTCCCTAGAGGCCTCTGGAGTACCGCAGGAGCCAGTAGTGTTCTGTAGGGCCCCGTAGGGTTCCTTCCATAGGGGCTGGCAGTGTTCCGTAGGGTCCTCTAGGGTTGAGTAAGTGCCCGCAGGAGTCTGTCGGAATCCGTGGGATTCTGTAAGGTTCTGGAGGGTTCTGCAGGGTTCCGTAGGGGCCCGTAGAGTTCCGTAGTGGCTGGTAAAGTTCCCTAGGGCCCTGTACCGTTCCGTAACTGCCTGCAAGGGTCTTTAGGCTTCCGTAGGGGCTGGTAGGGTTCCATAAAGTTCCGTGGGTTCCTGCAGAGTTCTGCAAGTGCCCGCAAGGGCCTGTAGGGGCCCACAGTGTTTCTGTCAGGTTCCGTAGAGTTCCGTAGGAACCATAGGCTTCCGTAGAGGCTGGTAGTATTCCGTAGGGGTCTGTAGGGTTCCGTAGGCACCTGCATTGTTCTGTAGGAGCCCATAGGGTTTTCGTGAGGTTCCGTTGTGTTGCTAAGGGTCTTGTAGAGTGCTGTCGGGTCCTGGAGTATTCTGTAGGGTTCCAGAGGGGCTCGTAGGGTTCCGTCGAAATCTGTAGGCTTCCCTAGGGGCCCGTGGAGTCCCGTAGATTTCTGTAGGAGCCTGTAGGGTTGTGTAAGTGCCCGCAGGGGTTGGTAGGAGCCTGTAGGGTGCCATAAGTTCCCAGAGGGTTGTGTAGGGTTCCGTAGGGGCCTGTGGTGTTCCCTAGGGGCCTGTAGAGTCTCGTAGGGTTCCGTAGGGGCCTGTGGTGTTCCCTAGGGGCCTGTAGAGTCTCGTACGGTTCCGTAGGGGCCTGTGGCGTTCCCAAGGGGCCTGTAGAGTCTCGTACAGTTCCGTAGGGTCCTGTAGGTTTCCATAAGCGCCCGCAGAGGTCTGAAGGGGGCCGTACTGTTCCGTAAGGATCCATAGGGCTCCGTAGAGCTTCGTAGGTTCCCTAGAGGCCTGTAGAGTACCGCAGGAGCCAGTAGTGTTCTGTAGGGGCCCGTAGGGTTCCTTCCATAGGGGCTGGCAGTGTTCCGTAGGGGCCTGTAGGATTGTGTAAGTGGCAGCAGCAGTCTGTAGGAGTCTGTGGGATTCTATAAGGTTCCGGAGGGTTCTGCAGGGTTCCGTAGGGGCCCGTAGAGTTCCGTAGTGGCTGGTAAAGTTCCGTAGGGCCCTGTGAGGTTCTGTATGGACCTGTAGGGTTCCGTAGGGGCCTGCAGGGTTCTGTAAGTGCCCGCAGGTGTCTGTAGGGTTCCGTAGGGGTCTGTAGGGTTCCGTAGGCGCCTGCAGTGTTCTGTAGGAGCCCATAGGGTTTTCGTGAGGTTCCGTTGTGTTGCTAAGGGTCTTGTAGAGTGCTGTCAGGTCCTGGAGTATTCTGTAGGGTTCCAGAGGGGCTCGTAGGGTTCCGTCGAAATCTGTAGGCTTCCCTAGGGGCCCGTGGAGTCCCGTAGATTTCCGTAGGGGCCTGTAGGGTTATGTAAGTGCCCGCAGGGGTTGGTAGGAGCTTGTTGGGTGCCATAAGTTTCCAGAGGGTTGTGTAGGGCTCCGTAGGGGCCTGTGGTGTTCCCTAGGGGCCTGTAGAGTCTCGTACAGTTCCGTAGGGTCCTGTAGGTTTCCATAAGCGCCCGCAGAGGTCTGAAGGGGGCTGTACTGTTCCGTAAGGATCCATAGGGCTCCGTAGAGCTTCGTAGGTTCCCTAGAGGCCTGTAGAGTACCGCAGGAGCCAGTAGTGTTCTGTAGGGGCCCGTAGGGTTCCTTCCATAGGGGCTGGCAGTGTTCCGTAGGGGGCCTGTAGGATTGTGTAAGTGCCCGCAGCAGTCTGTAGGAGTCTGTGGGATTCTGTAAGGTTCCGGAGGGTTCTGCAGGGTTCCGTAGGGGCCCGTAGAGTTCCGTAGTGGCTGGTAAAGTTCCGTAGGGCCCTGTGGGGTTCTGTATGGACCTGTAGGGTTCCGTAGGGGCCTGCAGGGTTCTGTAAGTGCCCGCAGGTGTCTGTAGGGTTCCGTAGGGGTCTGTAGGGTTCCGTAGGCGCCTGCAGTGTTCTGTAGGAGCCCATAGGGTTTTCGTGAGGTTCCGTTGTGTTGCTAAGGGTCTTGTAGAGTGCTGTCGGGTCCTGGAGTATTCTGTAGGGTTCCAGAGGGGCTCGTAGGGTTCCGTCGAAATCTGTAGGCTTCCCTAGGGGCCCGTGGAGTCCCGTAGATTTCCGTAGGGGCCTGTAGGGTTATGTAAGTGCCCGCAGGGGTTGGTAGGAGCTTGTAGGGTGCCATAAGTTTCCAGAGGGTTGTGTAGGGTTCCGTAGGGGCCTGTGGTGTTCCCTAGGGGCCTGTAGAGTCTCGTAGGGTTCCGTAGGGGCCTGTGGTGTTCCCTAGGGGCCTGTAGAGTCTCGTATGGTTCCGTAGGGGCCTGTGGCGTTCCCTAGGGGCCTGTAGAGTCTCGTACAGTTCCGTAGGGTCCTGTAGGTTTACATAAGCGCCCGCAGAGGTCTGAAGGGGGCCGTACTGTTCCGTAAGGATCCATAGGGCTCCGTAGAGCTTCGTAGGTTCCCTAGAGGCCTGTAGAGTACCGCAGGAGCCAGTAGTGTTCTGTAGGGGCCCGTAGGGTTCCTTCCATAGGGGCTGGCAGTGTTCCGTAGGGGCCTGTAGGATTGTGTAAGTGCCCGCAGCAGTCTGTAGGAGTCTGTGGGATTCTATAATGTTCCGGAGGGTTCTGCAGGGTTCCGTAGGGGCCCGTAGAGTTCCGTAGTGGCTGGTAAAGTTCCGTAGGGCCCTGTGGGGTTCTGTATGGACCTGTAGGGTTCCGTAGGGGCCTGCAGGGTTCTGTAAGTGCCCGCAGGTGTCTGTAGGGTTCCGTAGGGGTCTGTAGGGTTCCGTAGGCGCCTGCAGTGTTCTGTAGGAGCCCATAGGGTTTTCGTGAGGTTCCGTTGTGTTGCTAAGGGTCTTGTAGAGTGCTGTCGGGTCCTGGAGTATTCTGTAGGGTTCCAGAGGGGCTCGTAGGGTTCTGTTGAAATCTGTAGGCTTCCCTAGGGGCCCGTGGAGTCTCGTACAGTTCTGTAGGGTCCTGTAAGCGCCCGCAGAGGTCTGAAGGGGGCCGTACTGTTCCGTAAGGATCCATAGGGCTCCGTAGAGCTTCGTAGGTTCCCTAGAGGCCTGTAGAGTACCGCAGGAGCCAGTAGTGTTCTGTAGGGGCCCGTAGGGTTCCTTCCATAGGGGCTGGCAGTGTTCCGTAGGGGCCTGTAGGATTGTGTAAGTGCCCGCAGCAGTCTGTAGGAGTCTGTGGGATTCTGTAAGGTTCCGGAGGGTTCTGCAGGGTTCCGTAGGGGCCCGTAGAGTTCCGTAGTGGCTGGTAAAGTTCCGTAGGGCCCTGTGGGGTTCTGTATGGACCTGTAGGGTTCCGTAGGGGCCTGCAGGGTTCTGTAAGTGCCCGCAGGTGTCTGTAGGTTTCCGTAGGGGTCTGTAGGGTTCCGTAGGCGCCTGCAGTGTTCTGTAGGAGCCCATAGGGTTTTCGTGAGGTTCCGTTGTGTTGCTAAGGGTCTTGTAGAGTGCTGTCGGGTCCTGGAGTATTCTGTAGGGTTCCAGAGGGGCTCGTAGGGTTCCGTCGAAATCTGTAGGCTTCCCTAGGGGCCCGTGGAGTCCCGTAGATTTCTGTAGGGGCCTGTAGGGTTGTGTAAGTGCCCGCAGGGGTTGGTAGGAGCCTGTAGGGTGCCATAAGTTTCCAGAGGGTTGTGTAGGGTTCCGTAGGGGCCTGTGGTGTTCCCTAGGGGCCTATGGAGTCTCGTACGGTTCCGTAGGGGCCTGTGGTGTTCCCTAGGGGCCTGTAGAGTCTCGTACAGTTCCGTAGGGTCCTGTAGGTTTCCATAAGTGCCCGCAGAGGTCTGAAGGGGGCCGTACTGTTCCATAAGGATTCATAGGGCTCCGTAGAGCTTCGTAGGTTCCCTAGAGGCCTGTAGAGTACCGCAGGAGCCAGTAGTGTTCTGTAGGGGCCCGTAGGGTTCCTTCCATAGGGGCTGGCAGTGTTCCGTAGGGGCCTGTAGGATTGTGTAAGTGCCCGCAGCAGTCTGTAGGAGTCTGTGGGATTCTATAATGTTCCGGAGGGTTCTGCAGGGTTCCGTAGGGGCCCGTAGAGTTCCGTAGTGGCTGGTAAAGTTCCGTAGGGCCCTGTGGGGTTCTGTATGGACCTGTAGGTTTCCGTAGGGGCCTGCAGGGTTCTGTAAGTGCCCGCAAGTGTCTGTAGGGTTCCGTAGGGGTCTGTAGTGTTCCGTAGGCGCCTGCAGTGTTCTGTAGGAGCCCATAGGGTTTTCGTGAGGTTCCGTTGTGTTGCTAAGGGTCTTGTAGAGTGCTGTCGGGTCCTGGACTATTCTGTAGGGTTCCAGAGGGGCTCGTAGGGTTCCATCGAAATCTGTAGGGTTCCCTAGGGGCCCGTAGAGTCCCGTAGATTTCCGTAGGGGCCTGTAGGGTTATGTAAGTGCCCGCAGGGGTTAGTAGGAGGTTGTAGGGTGCCATAAGTTTCCAGAGGGTTGTGTAGGGCTCCGTAGGGGCCTGTGGTGTTCCCTAGGGGCCTGTAGAGTCTCGTACAGTTCCGTAGGGTCCTGTAGGTTTCCATAAGCGCCCGCAGAGGTCTGAAGGGGGCCGTACTGTTCCGTAAGGATCCATAGGGCTCCGTAGAGCTTCGTAGGTTCCCTAGAGGCCTGTAGAGTACCGCAGGAGCCAGTAGTGTTCTGTAGGGGCCCGTAGGGTTCATTCCATAGGGGCTGGCAGTGTTCCGTAGGGGCCTGTAGGATTGTGTAAGTGCCCGCAGCAGTCTGTAGGAGTCTGTGGGATTCTATAAGGTTCCGGATTGTTCTGCAGGGTTCCGTAGGGGCCCGTAGAGTTCCGTAGTGGCTGGTAAAGTTCCGTAGGGCCCTGTGGGGTTCTGTATGGACCTGTAGGGTTCTGTAGGGGCCTGCAGGGTTCTGTAAGTGCCCGCAGGTGTCTGTAGGTTTCCGTAGGGGTCTGTAGGGTTCCGTAGGCGCCTGCAGTGTTCTGTAGGAGCCCATAGGGTTTTCGTGAGGTTCCGTTGTGTTGCTAAGGGTCTTGTAGAGTGCTGTCGGGTCCTGGAGTATTCTGTAGGGTTCCAGAGGGGCTCGTAGGGTTCCGTCGAAATCTGTAGGCTTCCCTAGGGGCCCGTGGAGTCCCGTAGATTTCTGTAGGGGCCTGTAGGGTTATGTAAGTGCCCGCAGGGGTTGGTAGGAGCTTGTAGGGTGCCATAAGTTTCCAGAGGGTTGTGTAGGGTTCCGTAGGGGCCTGTGGTGTTCCCTAGGGGCCTGTAGAGTCTCGTAGGGTTCCGTAGGGGCCTGTGGTGTTCCCTAGGGGCTGTAGAGTCTCGTACAGTTCCGTAGGGTCCTGTAGGTTTCCATAAGCGCCCGCAGAGGTCTGAAGGGGCCCGTACTATTCCGTAAGGATCCATAGGGCTCCGTAGAGCTTCGTAGGTTCCCTAGAGGCCTGTAGAGTACCGCAGGAGCCAGTATTGCTCTGTAGGCGCCCGTAGGGTTCCTTCCATAGGGGCTGGCAGTGTTCCGTAGGGTCCTCTAGGGTTGAGTAAGTGCCCGCAGGAGTCTGTCGGAATCCGTGGGATTCTGTAAGGTTCTGGAGGGTTCTGCAGGGTTCCGTAGGGGCCCGTAGAGTTCCGTAGTGGCTGGTAAAGTTCCCTAGGGCCCTGTACCGTTCCGTAACTGCCTGCAAGGGTCTTTAGGCTTCCGTAGGGGCTGGTAGGGTTCCATAAAGTTCTGTGGGTTCCTGCAGAGTTCTGCAAGTGCCCGCAAGGGCCTGTAGGGGCCCACATGTTTCTGTCAGGTTCCGTAGAGTTCCGTAGGGGCCATAGGTTTCCGTAGAGGCTGGTAGTATTCCGTAGGGGTCTGTAGGGTTCCGTAGGCACCTGCATTGTTCTGTGGAGCCCATAGGGTTTTCGTGAGGTTCCGTTGTGTTGCTAAGGGTCTTGTAGAGTGCTGTCGGGTCCTGGAGTATTCTGTAGGGTTCCAGAGGGGCTCGTAGGATTCTGTTGAAATCTGTAGGCTTCCCTAGGGGCCCGTGGAGTCCCGTAGATTTCCGTAGGGGCCTGTAGGGTTGTGTAAGTGCCCGCAGGGGTTGGTAGGAGCCTGTAGGGTGCCATAAGTTTCCAGAGGGTTGTGTAGGGTTCCGTAGGGGCCTGTGGTGTTCCCTAGGGGCCTGTAGAGTCTCGTAGGGTTCCGTAGGGGCCTGTGGTGTTCCCTAGGGGCCTGTAGAGTCTCGTACGGTTCCGTAGGGGTCTGTGGCGTTCCCAAGGGGTCTGTAGAGTCTCGTACAGTTCCGTAGGGTCCTGTAGGTTTCCATAAGCGCCCGCAGAGGTCTGAAGGGGCCCGTACTGTTCCGTAAGGATCCATAGGGCTCCGTAGAGCTTCGTAGGTTCCCTAGAGGCCTGTAGAGTACCGCAGGAGCCAGTAGTGTTCTGTAGGGGCCCGTAGGGTTCCTTCCATAGGGGCTGGCAGTGTTCCGTAGGGTCCTGTAGGATTGTGTAAGTGCCCGCAGCAGTCTGTAGGAATCCGTGGGATTCTGTAAGGTTCTGGAGGGTTCTGCAGGGTTCCGTAGGGGCCCGTAGAGTTCCGTAGTGGCTGGTAAAGTTCCCTAGGGCCCTGTACCGTTCCGTAACTGCCTGCAAGGGTCTTTAGGCTTCCGTAGGGGCTGGTAGGGTTCCATAAAGTTCCGTGGGTTCCTGCAGAGTTCTGCAAGTGCCCGCAAGGGCCTGTAGGGGCCCACAGTGTTTCTGTCAGGTTCCGTAGAGTTCCGTAGGGGCCATAGGCTTCCGTAGAGGCTGGTAGTATTCCGTAGGGGTCTGTAGGGTTCCGTAGGCACCTGCATTGTTCTGTAGGAGCCCATAGGGTTTTCGTGAGGTTCCGTTGTGTTGCTAAGGGTCTTGTAGAGTGCTGTCAGGTCCTGGAGTATTCTGTAGGGTTCCAGAGGGGCTCGTAGGGTTCCATCGAAATCTGTAGGGTTCCCTAGGGGCCCATAGAGTCCTGTAGATTTCCGTAGGGACCTGTAGGGTTGTGTAAGTGCCCGCAGGGGTTGGTAGGAGCTTGTTGGGTGCCATAAGTTTCCAGAGGGTTGTGTAGGGTTCCGTAGGGGCCTGTGGTGTTCCCTAGGGGCCTGTAGAGTCTCGTAGGGTTCCGTAGGGGCCTGTGGTGTTCCCTAGGGGCCTGTAGAGTCTCGTACGGTTCCGTAGGGGTCTGTGGCGTTCCCAAGGGGCCTGTAGAGTCTTGTACAGTTCCGTAGGGTCCTGTAGGTTTCCGTAAGCGCCCGCAGAGGTCTGAAGGGGGCTGTACTGTTCCGTAAGGATCCATAGGGCTCCGTAGAGCTTCGTAGGTTCCCTAGAGGCCTGTAGAGTACCGCAGGAGCCAGTAGTGTTCTGTAGGGGCCCGTAGGGTTCCTTCCATAGGGGCTGGCAGTGTTCCGTAGGGGCCTGTAGGATTGTGTAAGTGCCCGCAGCAGTCTGTAGGAGTCTGTGGGATTCTATAAGGTTCCGGAGGGTTCTGCAGGGTTCCGTAGGGGCCCGTAGAGTTCCGTAGTGGCTGGTAAAGTTCCGTAGGGCCCTGTGGGGTTCTGTATGGACCTGTAGGGTTCCGTAGGGGCCTGCAGGGTTCTGTAAGTGCCCGCAGGTGTCTGTAGGGTTCCGTAGGGGTCTGTAGGGTTCCGTAGGCGCCTGCAGTGTTCTGTAGGAGCCCATAGGGTTTTTGTGAGGTTCCGTTGTGTTGCTAAGGGTCTTGTAGAGTGCTGTCGGGTCCTGGAGTATTCTGTAGGGTTCCAGAGGGGCTCGTAGGGTTCCGTCGAAATCTGTAGGCTTCCCTAGGGGCCCGTGGAGTCCCGTAGATTTCTGTAGGGGCCTGTAGGGTTGTGTAAGTGCCCGCAGGGGTTGGTAGGAGCCTGTAGGGTGCCATAAGTTTCCAGAGGGTTGTGTAGGGTTCCGTAGGGGCCTGTGGTGTTCCCTAGGGGCCTGTAGAGTCTCGTAGGGTTCCGTAGGGGCCTGTGGTGTTCCCTAGGGGCCTGTAGAGTCTCGTACGGTTCCGTAGGGGCCTGTGGTGTTCCCAAGGGGCCTGTAGAGTCTCGTACAGTTCCGTAGGGTCCTGTAGGTTTCCATAAGCGCCCGCAGAGGTCTGAAGGGGGCCGTACTGTTCCGTAAGGATCCATAGGGCTCCGTAGAGCTTCGTAGGTTCCCTAGAGGCCTGTAGAGTACCGCAGGAGCCAGTAGTGTTTCGTAGGGGCCCGTAGGGTTCCTTCCATAGGGGCTGGCAGTGTTCCGTCGGGGCCTGTAGGATTGTGTAAGTGCCCGCAGCAGTCTGTAGGAGTCTGTGGGATTCTATAAGGTTCCGGAGGGTTCTGCAGGGTTCCGTAGGGGCCCGTAGAGTTCCGTAGTGGCTGGTAAAGTTCCGTAGGGCCCTGTGGGGTTCTGTATGGACCTGTAGGGTTCCGTAGGGGCCTGCAGGGTTCTGTAAGTGCCCGCAGGTGTCTGTAGGGTTCCGTAGGGGTCTGTAGGGTTCCGTAGGCGCCTGCAGTGTTCTGTAGGAGCCCATAGGGTTTTCGTGAGGTTCCGTTGTGTTGCTAAGGGTCTTGTAGAGTGCTGTCGGGTCCTGGAGTATTCTGTAGGGTTCCAGAGGGGCTCGTAGGGTTCCGTCGAAATCTGTAGGCTTCCCTAGGGGCCCGTAGATTCCCGTAGATTTCCGTAGGGGCCTGTAGGGTTATGTAAGTGCCCCAGGGGTTGGTAGGAGCTTGTAGGGTGCCATAAGTTTCCAGAGGGTTGTGTAGGGTTCCGTAGGGGCGTGTGGTGTTCCCTAGGGGCCTGTAGAGTCTCGTACGGTTCCGTAGGGTCCTGTAGGTTTCCATAAGCGCCCGCAGAGGTCTGAAGGGGCCCGTACTGTTCCGTAAGGATCCATAGGGCTCCGTAGAGCTTCGTAGGTTCCCTAGAGGCCTGTAGAGTACCGCAGGAGCCAGTAGTGCTCTGTAGGGGCCCGTAGGGTTCCTTCCATAGGGGCTGGCAGTGTTCCGTCGGGGCCTGTAGGGTTGTGTAAGTGCCAGCAGCAGTCTGTAGGAGTCTGTGGGATTCTATAAGGTTCCGGAGGGTTCTGCAGGGTACCGTAGGGGCCCGTAGAGTTCCATAGTGGCTGGTAAAGTTCCGTAGGGCCCTGTGGGGTTCTGTATGGACCTGTAGGGTTCCGTAGGGGCCTGCAGGGTTCTGTAAGTGCCCGCAGGTGTCTGTAGGGTTCCGTAGGGGTCTGTAGTGTTCCGTAGGCGCCTGCAGTGTTCTGTAGGAGCCCATAGGGTTTTCGTGAGGTTCCGTTGTGTTGCTAAGGGTCTTGTAGAGTGCTGTCGGGTCCTGGAGTATTCTGTAGGGTTCCAGAGGGGCTCGTAGGGTTCCGTCGAAATCTGTAGGCTTCCCTAGGGGCCCGTGGAGTCCCCTAGATTTCTGTAGGGGCCTGTAGGGTTGTGTAAGTGCCCGCAGGGGTTGGTAGGAGCCTGTAGGGTGCCATAAGTTTCCAGAGGGTTGTGTAGGGTTCCGTAGGGGCCTGTGGTGTTCCCTAGGGGCCTGTAGAGTCTCGTAGGGTTCCGTAGGGGCCTGTGGTGTTCCCTAGGGGCCTGTAGAGTCTCGTACGGTTCCGTAGGGGCCTGTGGTGTTCCCTAGGGGCCTGTAGAGTCTCGTACAGTTCCGTAGGGTCCTGTAGGTTTCCAGAAGCGCCCGCAGAGGTCTGAAGGGGCCCGTACTGTTCCGTAAGGATCCATAGGGCTCCGTAGAGCTTCGTAGGTTCCCTAGAGGCCTGTAGAGTACTGCAGGAGCCAGTAGTGCTCTGTAGGTGCCCGTAGGGTTCCTTCCATAGGGGCTGGCAGTGTTCCGTAGGGGCCTGTAGGATTGTGTAAGTGCCCGCAGCAGTCTGTAGTAATCCGTGGGATTCTGTAAGGTTCTGGAGGGTTCTGCAGGGTTCCGTAGGGGCCCGTAGAGTTCCGTAGTGGCTGGTAAAGTTCCCTAGGGCCCTGTACCGTTCCGTAACTGCCTGCAAGGGTCTTTAGGCTTCCGTAGGGGCTGGTAGGTTCCATAAAGTTCCGTGGGTTCCTGCAGAGTTCTGCAAGTGCCCGCAAGGGCCTGTAGGGGCCCACAGTGTTTCTGTCAGGTTCCGTAGAGTTCCGTAGGGGCCATAGGCTTCCGTAGAGGCTGGTAGTATTCCGTAGGGGTCTGTAGGGTTCCGTAGGCGCCT
Organism: Numenius arquata; assembly: GCF_964106895.1. Lineage (NCBI taxonomy): Eukaryota > Metazoa > Chordata > Aves > Charadriiformes > Scolopacidae > Numenius > Numenius arquata. The sequence goes on from NW_027414759.1 coordinate 38,456, forward strand.
GCAGTGTTCTGTAGGAGCCCATAGGCTTTTATTGAGGTTCTGTTGTGTTGCTAAGGGTCTTGTAGAGTGCTGTCAGGTCCTGGAGTATTCTGTAGGGTTCCAGAGGGGCTCGTAGGGTTCCATCGAAATCTGTAGGGTTCCCTAGGGGCCCATAGAGTCCTGTAGATTTCCGTAGGGACCTGTAGGGTTGTGTAAGTGCCCGCAGGGGTTGGTAGGAGCTTGTAGGGTGCCATAAGTTTCCAGAGGGTTGTGTAGGGTTCCGTAGGGGCCTGTGGTGTTCCCTAGGGGCCTGTAGAGTCTCGTACAGTTCCGTAGGGTCCTGTAGGTTTCCATAAGCGCCCGCAGAGGTCTGAAGGGGGCCGTACTGTTCCGTAAGGATCCATAGGGCTCCGTAGAGCTTCGTAGGTTCCCTAGAGGCCTGTAGAGTACCGCAGGAGCCAGTAGTGTTCTGTAGGGGCCCGTAGGGTTCCTTCCATAGGGGCTGGCAGTGTTCCGTAGGGGCCTGTAGGATTGTGTAAGTGGCAGCAGCAGTCTGTAGGAGTCTGTGGGATTCTATAAGGTTCCGGATTGTTCTGCAGGGTTCCGTAGGGGCCCGTAGAGTTCCGTAGTGGCTGGTAAAGTTCCGTAGGGCCCTGTGGGGTTCTGTATGGACCTGTAGGGTTCCGTAGGGGCCTGCAGGGTTCTGTAAGTGCCCGCAGGTGTCTGTAGGGTTCCGTAGGGGTCTGTAGGGTTCCGTAGGCGCCTGCAGTGTTCTGTAGGAGCCCATAGGGTTTTCGTGAGGTTCCGTTGTGTTGCTAAGGGTCTTGTAGAGTGCTGTCAGGTCCTGGAGTATTCTGTAGGGTTCCAGAGGGGCTCGTAGGGTTCCGTCGAAATCTGTAGGCTTCCCTAGGGGCCCGTGGAGTCCCCTAGATTTCTGTAGGGGCCTGTAGGGTTGTGTAAGTGCCCGCAGGGGTTGGTAGGAGCCTGTAGGGTGCCATAAGTTTCCAGAGGGTTGTGTAGGGTTCCGTAGGGGCCTGTGGTGTTCCCTAGGGGCCTGTAGAGTCTCGTAGGGTTCCGTAGGGGCCTGTGGTGTTCCCTAGGGGCCTGTAGAGTCTCGTAGGGTTCCGTAGGGGCCTGTGGTGTTCCCTAGGGGCCTGTAGAGTCTCGTACAGTTCCGTAGGGTCCTGTAGGTTTCCATAAGCGCCCGCAGAGGTCTGAAGGGGGCCGTACTGTTCCGTAAGGATCCATAGGGCTCCGTAGAGCTTCGTAGGTTCCCTAGAGGCCTGTAGAGTACCGCAGGAGCCAGTAGTGTTTCGTAGGGGCCCGTAGGGTTCCTTCCATAGGGGCTGGCAGTGTTCCGTCGGGGCCTGTAGGATTGTGTAAGTGCCCGCAGCAGTCTGTAGGAGTCTGTGGGATTCTATAAGGTTCCGGAGGGTTCTGCAGGGTTCCATAGGGGCCCGTAGAGTTCCGTAGTGGCTGGTAAAGTTCCGTAGGGCCCTGTGGGGTTCTGTATGGACCTGTAGGGTTCCGTAGGGGCCTGCAGGGTTCTGTAAGTGCCCGCAGGTGTCTGTAGGGTTCCGTAGGGGTCTGTAGGGTTCCGTAGGCGCCTGCAGTGTTCTGTAGGAGCCCATAGGGTTTTCGTGAGGTTCCGTTGTGTTGCTAAGGGTCTTGTAGAGTGCTGTCGGGTCCTGGAGTATTCTATAGGGTTCCAGAGGGGCTCGTAGGGTTCCGTCGAAATCTGTAGGCTTCCCTAGGGGCCCGTGGAGTCCCCTAGATTTCTGTAGGGGCCTGTAGGGTTGTGTAAGTGCCCGCAGGGGTTGGTAGGAGCCTGTAGGGTGCCATAAGTTTCCAGAGGGTTGTGTAGGGTTCCGTAGGGGCCTGTGGTGTTCCCTAGGGGCCTGTAGAGTCTCGTAGGGTTCCGTAGGGGCCTGTGGTGTTCCCTAGGGGCCTGTAGAGTCTCGTACGGTTCCGTAGGGGTCTGTGGCGTTCCCAAGGGGCCTGTAGAGTCTCGTACAGTTCCGTAGGGTCCTGTAGGTTTCCATAAGCGCCCGCAGAGGTCTGAAGGGGGCCGTACTGTTCCGTAAGGATCCATAGGGCTCCGTAGAGCTTCGTAGGTTCCCTAGAGGCCTGTAGAGTACCGCAGGAGCCAGTAGTGTTCTGTAGGGGCCCGTAGGGTTCCTTCCATAGGGGCTGGCAGTGTTCCGTAGGGGCCTGTAGGATTGTGTAAGTGCCCGCAGCAGTCTGTAGGAGTCTGTGGGATTCTATAAGGTTCCGGAGGGTTCTGCAGGGTTCCGTAGGGGCCCGTAGAGTTCCGTAGTGGCTGCGAAAGTTCCGTAGGGCCCTGTGGGGTTCTGTATGGACCTGTAGGGTTCCGTAGGGGCCTGCAGGGTTCTGTAAGTGCCCGCAGGTGTCTGTAGGGTTCCGTAGGGGTCTGTAGGGTTCCGTAGGCGCCTGCAGTGTTCTGTAGGAGCCCATAGCGTTTTCGTGAGGTTCCGTTGTGTTGCTATGGGTCTTGTAGAGTGCTGTCGGGTCCTGGAGTATTCTGTAGGGTTCCAGAGGGGCTCGTAGGGTTCCGTCGAAATCTGTAGGCTTCCCTAGGGGCCCGTAGAGTCCCGTAGATTTCCGTAGGGGCCTGTAGGGTTATGTAAGTGCCCCAGGGGTTGGTATGAGCTTGTAGGGTGCCATAAGTTTCCAGAGGGTTGTGTAGGGTTCCGTAGGGGCCTGTGGTGTTCCCTAGGGGCCTGTAGAGTCTCGTACGGTTCCGTAGGGGCCTGTGGTGTTCCCTAGGGGCCTGTGGAGTCTCGTACAGTTCCGTAGGGGCCTGTGGTGTTCCCTAGGGGCCTGTAGAGTCTCGTACAGTTCCGTAGGGGCCTGTAGATTTCCATAAGCGCCCGCAGAGGTCTGAAGGGGCCCGTACTGTTCCGTAAGGATCCATAGGGCTCCGTAGAGCTTCGTAGGTTCCCTAGAGGCCTGTAGAGTACTGCAGGAGCCAGTAGTGCTCTGTAGGGGCCCGTAGGGTTCCTTCCATAGGGGCTGGCAGTGTTCCGTAGGGGCCTGTAGGGTTGTGTAAGTGGCAGCAGCAGTCTGTAGGAGTCTGTGGGATTCTATAAGGTTCCGGAGGGTTCTGCAGGGTTCCGTAGGGGCCCGTAGAGTTCCGTAGTGGCTGGTAAAGTTCCGTAGGGCCCTGTGGGGTTCTGTATGGACCTGTAGGGTTCCGTAGGGGCCTGCAGGGTTCTGTAAGTGCCCGCAGGTGTCTGTAGGGTTCCGTAGGGGTCTGTAGTGTTCTGTAGGCGCCTGCAGTGTTCTGTAGGAGCCCATAGGGTTTTCGTGAGGTTCCGTTGTGTTGCTAAGGGTCTTGTAGAGTGCTGTCGGGTCCTGGAGTATTCTGTAGGGTTCCAGAGGGGCTCGTAGGGTTCCATCGAAATCTGTAGGGTTCCCTAGGGGCCCGTAGAGTCCCGTAGATTTCCGTAGGGGCCTGTAGGGTTATGTAAGTGCCCGCAGGGGTTGGTAGGAGCTTGTTGGGTGCCATAAGTTTCCAGAGGGTTGTGTAGGGTTCCGTAGGGGCCTGTGGTGTTCCCTAGGGGCCTGTAGAGTCTCGTACAGTTCCGTAGGGTCCTGTAGGTTTCCATAAGCGCCCGCAGAGGTCTGAAAGGGCCCGTACTATTCCGTAAGGATCCATAGGGCTCCGTAGAGCTTCGTAGGTTCCCTAGAGGCCTCTGGAGTACCGCAGGAGCCAGTAGTGTTCTGTAGGGCCCCATAGGGTTCCTTCCATAGGGGCTGGCAGTGTTCCGTAGGGTCCTCTAGGGTTGAGTAAGTGCCCGCAGGAGTCTGTAGGAATCCGTGGGATTCTGTAAGGTTCTGGAGGGTTCTGCAGGGTTCCGTAGGGGCCCGTAGAGTTCCGTAGTGGCTGGTAAAGTTCCGTAGGGCCCTGTGGGGTTCTGTATGGACCTGTAGGGTTCCGTAGGGGCCTGCAGGGTTCTGTAAGTGCCCGCAGGTGTCTGTAGGGTTCCGTAGGGGTCTGTAGTGTTCCGTAGGCGCCTGCAGTGTTCTGTAGGAGCCCATAGGTTTTTCGTGAGGTTCCGTTGTGTTGCTAAGGGTCTTGTAGAGTGCTGTCGGGTCCTGGAGTATTCTGTAGGGTTCCAGAGGGGCTCGTAGGGTTCCATCGAAATCTATAGGGTTCCCTAGGGGCCCGTAGAGTCCCGTAGATTTCCGTAGGGGCCTGTAGGGTTATGTAAGTGCCCGCAGGGGTTGGTATGAGCTTGTAGGGTGCCATAAGTTTCCAGAGGGTTGTGTAGGGTTCCGTAGGGGCCTGTGGTGTTCCCTAGGGGCCTGTGGAGTCTCGTACAGTTCCGTAGGGGCCTGTGGTGTTCCCTAGGGGCCTGTAGAGTCTCGTACAGTTCCGTAGGGGCCTGTAGGTTTCCATAAGCGCCCGCAGAGGTCTGAAGGGGCCCGTACTGTTCCGTAAGGATCCATAGGGCTCCGTAGAGCTTCGTAGGTTCCCTAGAGGCCTGTAGAGTACTGCAGGAGCCAGTAGTGCTCTGTAGGGGCCCGTAGGGTTCCTTCCATAGGGGCTGGCAGTGTTCCGTAGGGGCCTGTAGGGTTGTGTAAGTGGCAGCAGCAGTCTGTAGGAGTCTGTGGGATTCTATAAGGTTCCGGAGGGTTCTGCAGGGTTCCGTAGGGGCCCGTAGAGTTCCGTAGTGGCTGGTAAAGTTCCGTAGGGCCCTGTGGGGTTCTGTATGGACCTGTAGGGTTCCGTAGGGGCCTGCAGGGTTCTGTAAGTGCCCGCAGGTGTCTGTAGGGTTCCGTAGGGGTCTGTAGTGTTCTGTAGGCGCCTGCAGTGTTCTGTAGGAGCCCATAGGGTTTTCGTGAGGTTCCGTTGTGTTGCTAAGGGTCTTGTAGAGTGCTGTCGGGTCCTGGAGTATTCTGTAGGGTTCCAGAGGGGCTCGTAGGGTTCCATCGAAATCTGTAGGGTTCCCTAGGGGCCCGTAGAGTCCCGTAGATTTCCGTAGGGGCCTGTAGGGTTATGTAAGTGCCCGCAGGGGTTGGTAGGAGCTTGTTGGGTGCCATAAGTTTCCAGAGGGTTGTGTAGGGTTCCGTAGGGGCCTGTGGTGTTCCCTAGGGGCCTGTAGAGTCTCGTACAGTTCCGTAGGGTCCTGTAGGTTTCCATAAGCGCCCGCAGAGGTCTGAAAGGGCCCGTACTATTCCGTAAGGATCCATAGGGCTCCGTAGAGCTTCGTAGGTTCCCTAGAGGCCTCTGGAGTACCGCAGGAGCCAGTAGTGTTCTGTAGGGCCCCATAGGGTTCCTTCCATAGGGGCTGGCAGTGTTCCGTAGGGTCCTCTAGGGTTGAGTAAGTGCCCGCAGGAGTCTGTAGGAATCCGTGGGATTCTGTAAGGTTCTGGAGGGTTCTGCAGGGTTCCGTAGGGGCCCGTAGAGTTCCGTAGTGGCTGGTAAAGTTCCGTAGGGCCCTGTGGGGTTCTGTATGGACCTGTAGGGTTCCGTAGGGGCCTGCAGGGTTCTGTAAGTGCCCGCAGGTGTCTGTAGGGTTCCGTAGGGGTCTGTAGTGTTCCGTAGGCGCCTGCAGTGTTCTGTAGGAGCCCATAGGGTTTTCGTGAGGTTCCGTTGTGTTGCTAAGGGTCTTGTAGAGTGCTGTCGGGTCCTGGAGTATTCTGTAGGGTTCCAGAGGGGCTCGTAGGGTTCCATCGAAATCTATAGGGTTCCCTAGGGGCCCGTAGAGTCCCGTAGATTTCCGTAGGGGCCTGTAGGGTTATGTAAGTGCCCGCAGGGGTTGGTATGAGCTTGTAGGGTGCCATAAGTTTCCAGAGGGTTGTGTAGGGTTCCGTAGGGGCCTGTGGTGTTCCCTAGGGGCCTGTGGAGTCTCGTACAGTTCCGTAGGGGCCTGTGGTGTTCCCTAGGGGCCTGTAGAGTCTCGTACAGTTCCGTAGGGGCCTGTAGGTTTCCATAAGCGCCCGCAGAGGTCTGAAGGGGCCCGTACTGTTCCGTAAGGATCCATAGGGCTCCGTAGAGCTTCGTAGGTTCCCTAGAGGCCTGTAGAGTACTGCAGGAGCCAGTAGTGCTCTGTAGGGGCCCGTAGGGTTCCTTCCATAGGGGCTGGCAGTGTTCCGTAGGGGCCTGTAGGGTTGTGTAAGTGGCAGCAGCAGTCTGTAGGAGTCTGTGGGATTCTATAAGGTTCCGGAGGGTTCTGCAGGGTTCCGTAGGGGCCCGTAGAGTTCCGTAGTGGCTGGTAAAGTTCCGTAGGGCCCTGTGGGGTTCTGTATGGACCTGTAGGGTTCCGTAGGGGCCTGCAGGGTTCTGTAAGTGCCCGCAGGTGTCTGTAGGGTTCCGTAGGGGTCTGTAGTGTTCTGTAGGCGCCTGCAGTGTTCTGTAGGAGCCCATAGGGTTTTCGTGAGGTTCCGTTGTGTTGCTAAGGGTCTTGTAGAGTGCTGTCGGGTCCTGGAGTATTCTGTAGGGTTCCAGAGGGGCTCGTAGGGTTCCATCGAAATCTGTAGGGTTCCCTAGGGGCCCGTAGAGTCCCGTAGATTTCCGTAGGGGCCTGTAGGGTTATGTAAGTGCCCGCAGGGGTTGGTAGGAGCTTGTTGGGTGCCATAAGTTTCCAGAGGGTTGTGTAGGGTTCCGTAGGGGCCTGTGGTGTTCCCTAGGGGCCTGTAGAGTCTCGTACAGTTCCGTAGGGTCCTGTAGGTTTCCATAAGCGCCCGCAGAGGTCTGAAAGGGCCCGTACTATTCCGTAAGGATCCATAGGGCTCCGTAGAGCTTCGTAGGTTCCCTAGAGGCCTCTGGAGTACCGCAGGAGCCAGTAGTGTTCTGTAGGGCCCCATAGGGTTCCTTCCATAGGGGCTGGCAGTGTTCCGTAGGGTCCTCTAGGGTTGAGTAAGTGCCCGCAGGAGTCTGTAGGAATCCGTGGGATTCTGTAAGGTTCTGGAGGGTTCTGCAGGGTTCCGTAGGGGCCCGTAGAGTTCCGTAGTGGCTGGTAAAGTTCCGTAGGGCCCTGTGGGGTTCTGTATGGACCTGTAGGGTTCCGTAGGGGCCTGCAGGGTTCTGTAAGTGCCCGCAGGTGTCTGTAGGGTTCCGTAGGGGTCTGTAGTGTTCCGTAGGCGCCTGCAGTGTTCTGTAGGAGCCCATAGGGTTTTCGTGAGGTTCCGTTGTGTTGCTAAGGGTCTTGTAGAGTGCTGTCGGGTCCTGGAGTATTCTGTAGGGTTCCAGAGGGGCTCGTAGGGTTCCATCGAAATCTATAGGGTTCCCTAGGGGCCCGTAGAGTCCCGTAGATTTCCGTAGGGGCCTGTAGGGTTATGTAAGTGCCCGCAGGGGTTGGTATGAGCTTGTAGGGTGCCATAAGTTTCCAGAGGGTTGTGTAGGGTTCCGTAGGGGCCTGTGGTGTTCCCTAGGGGCCTGTAGAGTCTCGTACAGTTCCGTAGGGGCCTGTGGTGTTCCCTAGGGGCCTGTAGAGTCTCGTACAGTTCCGTAGGGTCCTGTAGGTTTCCATAAGCGCCCGCAGAGGTCTGAAGGGGCCTGTACTGTTCCGTAAGGATCCATAGGGCTCCGTAGAGCTTCGTAGGTTCCCTAGAGGCCTGTAGAGTACCGCAGGAGCCAGTAGTGTTCTGTAGGGCCCCGTAGGGTTCCTTCCATAGGGGCTGGCAGTGTTCCGTAGGGGCCTGTAGGATTGTGTAAGTGCCCGCAGCAGTCTGTAGGAGTCTGTGGGATTCTATAAGGTTCCGGAGGTTCTGCAGGGTTCCGTAGGGGCCCGTAGAGTTCTGTAGTGGCTGCTAAAGTTCCGTAGGGCCCTGTGGGGTTCTGTATGGACCTGTAGGGTTCCGTAGGGGCCTGCAGGGTTCTGTAAGTGCCCGCAGGTGTCTGTAGGGTTCCGTAGGGGTCTGTAGGGTTCCGTAGGCGCCTGCAGTGTTCTGTAGGAGCCCATAGGGTTTTCGTGAGTTTCCGTTGTGTTGCTAAGGGTCTTGTAGAGTGCTGTCGGGTCCTGGAGTATTCTGTAGGGTTCCAGAGGGGCTCGTAGGGTTCCGTCGAAATCTGTAGGCTTCCCTAGGGGCCCGTGGAGTCCCGTAGATTTCCGTAGGGGCCTGTAGGGTTATGTAAGTGCCCGCAGGGGTTGGTAGGAGCTTGTAGGGTGCCATAAGTTTCCAGAGGGTTGTGTAGGGCTCCGTAGGGGCCTGTGGTGTTCCCTAGGGGCCTGTAGAGTCTCGTACAGTTCCGTAGGGGCCTGTAGATTTCCATAAGCGCCCGCAGAGGTCTGAAGGGGCCCGTACTGTTCCGTAAGGATCCATAGGGCTCCGTAGAGCTTCGTAGGTTCCCTAGAGGCCTGTAGAGTACTGCAGGAGCCAGTAGTGCTCTGTAGGGGCCCGTAGGGTTCCTTCCATAGGGGCTGGCAGTGTTCCGTAGGGGCCTGTAGGGTTGTGTAAGTGGCAGCAGCAGTCTGTAGGAGTCTGTGGGATTCTATAAGGTTCCGGAGGGTTCTGCAGGGTTCCGTAGGGGCCCGTAGAGTTCCGTAGTGGCTGGTAAAGTTCCGTAGGGCCCTGTGGGGTTCTGTATGGACCTGTAGGGTTCCGTAGGGGCCTGCAGGGTTCTGTAAGTGCCCGCAGGTGTCTGTAGGGTTCCGTAGGGGTCTGTAGTGTTCTGTAGGCGCCTGCAGTGTTCTGTAGGAGCCCATAGGGTTTTCGTGAGGTTCCGTTGTGTTGCTAAGGGTCTTGTAGAGTGCTGTCGGGTCCTGGAGTATTCTGTAGGGTTCCAGAGGGGCTCGTAGGGTTCCATCGAAATCTATAGGGTTCCCTAGGGGCCCGTAGAGTCCCGTAGATTTCCGTAGGGGCCTGTAGGGTTATGTAAGTGCCCGCAGGGGTTGGTAGGAGCTTGTTGGGTGCCATAAGTTTCCAGAGGGTTGTGTAGGGTTCCGTAGGGGCCTGTGGTGTTCCCTAGGGGCCTGTAGAGTCTCGTACAGTTCCGTAGGGTCCTGTAGGTTTCCATAAGCGCCCGCAGAGGTCTGAAAGGGCCCGTACTATTCCGTAAGGATCCATAGGGCTCCGTAGAGCTTCGTAGGTTCCCTAGAGGCCTCTGGAGTACCGCAGGAGCCAGTAGTGTTCTGTAGGGCCCCATAGGGTTCCTTCCATAGGGGCTGGCAGTGTTCCGTAGGGTCCTCTAGGGTTGAGTAAGTGCCCGCAGGAGTCTGTAGGAATCCGTGGGATTCTGTAAGGTTCTGGAGGGTTCTGCAGGGTTCCGTAGGGGCCCGTAGAGTTCCGTAGTGGCTGGTAAAGTTCCGTAGGGCCCTGTGGGGTTCTGTATGGACCTGTAGGGTTCCGTAGGGGCCTGCAGGGTTCTGTAAGTGCCCGCAGGTGTCTGTAGGGTTCCGTAGGGGTCTGTAGTGTTCCGTAGGCGCCTGCAGTGTTCTGTAGGAGCCCATAGGGTTTTCGTGAGGTTCCGTTGTGTTGCTAAGGGTCTTGTAGAGTGCTGTCGGGTCCTGGAGTATTCTGTAGGGTTCCAGAGGGGCTCGTAGGGTTCCATCGAAATCTATAGGGTTCCCTAGGGGCCCGTAGAGTCCCGTAGATTTCCGTAGGGGCCTGTAGGGTTATGTAAGTGCCCGCAGGGGTTGGTATGAGCTTGTAGGGTGCCATAAGTTTCCAGAGGGTTGTGTAGGGTTCCGTAGGGGCCTGTGGTGTTCCCTAGGGGCCTGTAGAGTCTCGTACAGTTCCGTAGGGGCCTGTGGTGTTCCCTAGGGGCCTGTAGAGTCTCGTACAGTTCCGTAGGGTCCTGTAGGTTTCCATAAGCGCCCGCAGAGGTCTGAAGGGGCCTGTACTGTTCCGTAAGGATCCATAGGGCTCCGTAGAGCTTCGTAGGTTCCCTAGAGGCCTGTAGAGTACCGCAGGAGCCAGTAGTGTTCTGTAGGGCCCCGTAGGGTTCCTTCCATAGGGGCTGGCAGTGTTCCGTAGGGGCCTGTAGGATTGTGTAAGTGCCCGCAGCAGTCTGTAGGAGTCTGTGGGATTCTATAAGGTTCCGGAGGTTCTGCAGGGTTCCGTAGGGGCCCGTAGAGTTCTGTAGTGGCTGCTAAAGTTCCGTAGGGCCCTGTGGGGTTCTGTATGGACCTGTAGGGTTCCGTAGGGGCCTGCAGGGTTCTGTAAGTGCCCGCAGGTGTCTGTAGGGTTCCGTAGGGGTCTGTAGGGTTCCGTAGGCGCCTGCAGTGTTCTGTAGGAGCCCATAGGGTTTTCGTGAGTTTCCGTTGTGTTGCTAAGGGTCTTGTAGAGTGCTGTCGGGTCCTGGAGTATTCTGTAGGGTTCCAGAGGGGCTCGTAGGGTTCCGTCGAAATCTGTAGGCTTCCCTAGGGGCCCGTGGAGTCCCGTAGATTTCCGTAGGGGCCTGTAGGGTTATGTAAGTGCCCGCAGGGGTTGGTAGGAGCTTGTAGGGTGCCATAAGTTTCCAGAGGGTTGTGTAGGGCTCCGTAGGGGCCTGTGGTGTTCCCTAGGGGCCTGTAGAGTCTCGTAGGGTTCCGTAGGGGCCTGTGGTGTTCCCTAGGGGCCTGTAGAGTCTCGTACAGTTCCGTAGGGTCCTGTAGGTTTAAATAAGCGCCCGCAGAGGTCTGAAGGGGCCCGTACTGTTCCGTAAGGATCCATAGGGCTCCGTAGAGCTTCGTAGGTTCCCTAGAGGCCTGTAGAGTACCGCAGGAGCCAGTAGTGTTCTGTAGGGCCCCGTAGGGTTCCTTCCATAGGGGCTGGCAGTGTTCCGTAGGGTCCTCTAGGGTTGAGTAAGTGCCTGCAGGAGTCTGTCGGAATCCGTGGGATTCTGTAAGGTTCTGGAGGGTTCTGCAGGGTTCCGTAGGGGCCCGTAGAGTTCCGTAGTGGCTGGTAAAGTTCCGTAGGGCCCTGTACCGTTCCGTAACTGCCTGCAAGGGTCTTTAGGCTTCCGTAGGGGCTGGTAGGGTTCCATAAAGTTCCGTGGGTTCCTGTAGAGTTCTGCAAGTGCCCGCAAGGGCCTGTAGGGGCCCACAGTGTTTCTGTCAGGTTCTGTAGAGTTCCGTAGGGGCCATAGGCTTCCGTAGAGGCTGGTAGTATTCCGTAGGGGTCTGTAGGGTTCCGTAGGCACCTGCAGTGTTCTGTAGGAGCCCATAGGGTTTTCGTGAGGTTCCGTTGTGTTGCTAAGGGTCTTGTAGAGTGCTGTCGGGTCCTGGAGTATTCTGTAGGCTTCCAGAGGGGCTCGTAGGGTTCCGTCGAAATCTGTAGGCTTCCCTAGGGGCCCGTGGAGTCCCCTAGATTTCTGTAGGGGCCTGTAGGGTTGTGTAAGTGCCCGCAGGGGTTGGTAGGAGCTTGTAGGGTGCCATAAGTTTCCAGAGGGTTGTGTAGGGTTCCGTAGGGGCCTGTGGTGTTCCCTAGGGGCCTGTAGAGTCTCGTACAGTTCCGTAGGGGCCTGTGGTGTTCCCTAGGGGCCTGTAGAGTCTCGTACGGTTCCGTAGGGGCCTGTGGTGTTCCCTAGGGGCCTGTAGAGTCTCGTACAGTTCCGTAGGGTCCTGTAGGTTTCCATAAGCGCCCGCAGAGGTCTGAAGGGGCCCGTACTGTTCCGTAAGGATCCATAGGGCTCCGTAGAGCTTCGTAGGTTCCCTAGAGGCCTGTAGAGTACCGCAGGAGCCAGTAGTGTTCTGTAGGGGCCCGTAGGGTTCCTTCCATAGGAGCTGGCAGTGTTCCGTAGGGGCCTGTAGGATTGTGTAAGTGCCCGCAGCAGTCTGTAGGAGTCTGTGGGATTCTATAAGGTTCCGGAGGTTCTGCAGGGTTCCGTAGGGGCCCGTAGAGTTCTGTAGTGGCTGGTAAAGTTCCGTAGGGCCCTGTGGGGTTCTGTATGGACCTGTAGGGTTCCGTAGGGGCCTGCAGGGTTCTGTAAGTGCCCGCAGGTGTCTGTAGGGTTTAGTAGGGGTCTGTAGGGTTCCGTAGGCGCCTGCAGTGTTCTGTAGGAGCCCATAGGGTTTTCGTGAGGTTCCGTTGTGTTGCTAAGGGTCTTGTAGAGTGCTGTCGGGTCCTGGAGTATTCTGTAGGGTTCCAGAGGGGCTCGTAGGGTTCCGTCGAAATCTGTAGGCTTCCCTAGGGGCCCGTGGAGTCCCCTAGATTTCTGTAGGGGCCTGTAGGGTTGTGTAAGTGCCCGCAGGGGTTGGTAGGAGCTTGTAGGGTGCCATAAGTTTCCAGAGGGTTGTGTAGGGTTCCGTAGGGGCCTGTGGTGTTCCCTAGGGGCCTGTAGAGTCTCGTACGGTTCCGTAGGGGTGTGTGGTGTTCCCTGGGGGCCTGTAGAGTCTCGTACAGTTCCGTAGGGTCCTGTAGGTTTCCATAAGCGCCCGCAGAGGTCTGAAGGGGGCCGTACTGTTCCGTAAGGATCCATAGGGCTCCGTAGAGCTTCGTAGGTTCCCTAGAGGCCTGTAGAGTACCGCAGGAGCCAGTAGTGTTCTGTAGGGCCCCGTAGGGTTCCTTCCATAGGGGCTGGCAGTGTTCCGTAGGGTCCTCTAGAGTTGAGTAAGTGCCCGCAGGAGTCTGTCGGAATCCGTGGGATTCTGTAAGGTTCTGGAGGGTTCTGCAGGGTTCCGTAGGGGCCCGTAGAGTTCCGTAGTGGCTGGTAAAGTTCCGTAGGGCCCTGTACCGTTCCGTAACTGCCTGCAAGGGTCTTTAGGCTTCCGTAGGGGCTGGTAGGGTTCCATAAAGTTCCGTGGGTTCCTGTAGAGTTCTGCAAGTGCCCGCAAGGGCCTGTAGGGGCCCACAGTGTTTCTGTCAGGTTCCGTAGAGTTCCGTAGGGGCCATAGGCTTCCGTAGAGGCTGGTAGTATTCCGTAGGGGTCTGTAGGGTTCCGTAGGCACCTGCAGTGTTCTGTAGGAGCCCATAGGGTTTTCGTGAGGTTCCGTTGTGTTGCTAAGGGTCTTGTAGAGTGCTGTCGGGTCCTGGAGTATTCTGTAGGGTTCCAGAGGGGCTCGTAGGGTTCCGTCGAAATCTGTAGGCTTCCCTAGGGGCCCGTGGAGTCCCCTAGATTTCTGTAGGGGCCTGTAGGGTTGTGTAAGTGCCCGCAGGGGTTGGTAGGAGCTTGTTGGGTGCCATAAGTTTCCAGAGGGTTGTGTAGGGTTCCGTAGGAGCCTGTGGTGTTCCCTAGGGGCCTGTAGAGTCTCGTACAGTTCCGTAGGGCCCTGTAGGTTTCCGTAAGCGCCCGCAGAGGTCTGAAGGGGGCCGTACTGTTCCGTAAGGATCCATAGGGCTCCGTAGAGCTTCGTAGGTTCCCTAGAGGCCTGTAGAGTACCGCAGGAGCCAGTAGTGTTCTGTAGGGGCCCGTAGGGTTCCTTCCATAGGGGCTGGCAGTGTTCCGTAGGGGCCTGTAGGATTGTGTAAGTGCCCGCAGCAGTCTGTAGGAGTCTGTGGGATTCTATAAGGTTCCGGAGGGTTCTGCAGGGTACCGTAGGGGCCCGTAGAGTTCCGTAGTGGCTGCGAAAGTTCCGTAGGGCCCTGTGGGGTTCTGTATGGACCTGTAGGGTTCCGTAGGGGCCTGCAGGGTTCTGTAAGTGCCCGCAGGTGTCTGTAGGGTTCCGTAGGGGTCTGTAGGGTTCCGTAGGCGCCTGCAGTGTTCTGTAGGAGCCCATAGGGTTTTCGTGAGGTTCCGTTGTGTTGCTAAGGGTCTTGTAGAGTGCTGTCGGGTCCTGGAGTATTCTGTAGGGTTCCAGAGGGGCTCGTAGGGTTCCGTCGAAATCTGTAGGCTTCCCTAGGGGCCCGTGGAGTCCCGTAGATTTCCGTAGGGGCCTGTAGGGTTGTGTAAGTGCCCGCAGGGGTTGGTAGGAGCTTGTTGGGTGCCATAAGTTTCCAGAGGGTTGTGTAGGGTTCCGTAGGGGCCTGTGGTGTTCCCTAGGGGCCTGTAGAGTCTCGTAGGGTTCCGTAGGGGCCTGTGGTGTTCCCTAGGGGCCTGTAGAGTCTCGTAGGGTTCCGTAGGGGCCTGTGGTGTTCCCTAGGGGCCTGTAGAGTCTCGTACAGTTCCGTAGGGTCCTGTAGGTTTCCATAAGCGCCCGCAGAGGTCTGAAGGGGGCCGTACTGTTCCGTAAGGATCCATAGGGCTCCGTAGAGCTTCGTAGGTTCCCTAGAGGCCTGTAGAGTACCGCAGGAGCCAGTAGTGTTCTGTAGGGGCCCGTAGGGTTCCTTCCATAGGGGCTGGCAGTGTTCCGTAGGGGCCTCTAGGGTTGTGTAAGTGCCCGCAGCAGTCTGTAGGAGTCTGTGGGATTCTATAAGGTTCCGGAGGGTTCTGCAGGGTTCTGTAGGGGCCCGTAGAGTTCCGTAGTGGCTGCGAAAGTTCCGTAGGGCCCTTTGGGGTTCTGTATGGACCTGCAGGGTTCCGTAGGGGCCTGCAGGGTTCTGTAAGTGCCCGCAGGTGTCTGTAGGGTTTAGTAGGGGTCTGTAGGGTTCCGTAGGCGCCTGCAGTGTTCTGTAGGAGCCCATAGGGTTTTCGTGAGGTTCCGTTGTGTTGCTAAGGGTCTTGTAGAGTGCTGTCGGGTCCTGGAGTATTCTGTAGGGTTCCAGAGGGGCTCGTAGGGTTCCGTCGAAATCTGTAGGCTTCCCTAGGGGCCCGTGGAGTCCCGTAGATTTCTGTAGGGGCCTGTAGGGTTGTGTAAGTGCCCGCAGGGGTTGGTAGGAGCTTGTAGGGTGCCATAAGTTTCCAGAGGGTTGTGTAGGGTTCCGTAGGGGCCTGTGGTGTTCCCTAGGGGCCTGTAGAGTCTCGTACGGTTCCGTAGGGGTGTGTGGTGTTCCCTGGGGGCCTGTAGAGTCTCGTACAGTTCCGTAGGGTCCTGTAGGTTTCCATAAGCGCCCGCAGAGGTCTGAAGGGGCCCGTACTGTTCCGTAAGGATCCATAGGGCTCCGTAGAGCTTCGTAGGTTCCCTAGAGGCCTGTAGAGTACCGCAGGAGCCAGTAGTGTTCTGTAGGGCCCCGTAGGGTTCCTTCCATAGGGGCTGGCAGTGTTCCGTAGGGTCCTCTAGAGTTGAGTAAGTGCCCGCAGGAGTCTGTAGGAATCCGTGGGATTCTGTAAGGTTCTGGAGGGTTCTGCAGGGTTCCGTAGGGGCCCGTAGAGTTCCGTAGTGGCTGGTAAAGTTCCGTAGGGCCCTGTACCGTTCCGTAACTGCCTGCAAGGGTCTTTAGGCTTCCGTAGGGGCTGGTAGGGTTCCATAAAGTTCCGTGGGTTCCTGTAGAGTTCTGCAAGTGCCCGCAAGGGCCTGTATGGGCCCACAGTGTTTCTGTCAGGTTCCGTAGAGTTCCGTAGGGGCCATAGGCTTCCGTAGAGGCTGGTAGTATTCCGTAGGGGTCTGTAGGGTTCCGTAGGCACCTGCAGTGTTCTGTAGGAGCCCATAGTGTTTTCGTGAGGTTCCGTTGTGTTGCTAAGGGTCTTGTAGAGTGCTGTCGGGTCCTGGAGTATTCTGTAGGGTTCCAGAGGGGCTCGTAGGGTTCCGTCGAAATCTGTAGGCTTCCCTAGGGGCCCGTGGAGTCCCCTAGATTTCTGTAGGGGCCTGTAGGGTTGTGTAAGTGCCCGCAGGGGTTGGTAGGAGCTTGTTGGGTGCCATAAGTTTCCAGAGGGTTGTGTAGGGTTCCGTAGGAGCCTGTGGTGTTCCCTAGGGGCCTGCAGAGTCTCGTACAGTTCCGTAGGGCCCTGTAGGTTTCCGTAAGCGCCCGCAGAGGTCTGAAGGGGGCCGTACTGTTCCGTAAGGATCCATAGGGCTCCGTAGAGCTTCGTAGGTTCCCTAGAGGCCTGTAGAGTACCGCAGGAGCCAGTAGTGTTCTGTAGGGGCCCGTAGGGTTCCTTCCATAGGGGCTGGCAGTGTTCCGTAGGGGCCTGTAGGATTGTGTAAGTGCCCGCAGCAGTCTGTAGGAGTCTGTGGGATTCTATAAGGTTCCGGAGGGTTCTGCAGGGTTCCGTAGGGGCCCGTAGAGTTCCGTAGTGGCTGCGAAAGTTCCGTAGGGCCCTTTGGGGTTCTGTATGGACCTGTAGGGTTCCGTAGGGGCCTGCAGGGTTCTGTAAGTGCCCGCAGGTGTCTGTAGGGTTCCGTAGGGGTCTGTAGGGTTCCGTAGGCGCCTGCAGTGTTCTGTAGGAGCCCATAGGGTTTTCATGAGGTTCCGTTGTGTTGCTAAGGGTCTTGTAGAGTGCTGTCGGGTCCTGGAGTATTCTGTAGGGTTCCAGAGGGGCTCGTAGGGTTCCGTCGAAATCTGTAGGCTTCCCTAGGGGCCCGTGGAGTCCCCTAGATTTCTGTAGGGGCCTGTAGGGTTGTGTAAGTGCCCGCAGGGGTTGGTAGGAGCTTGTAGGGTGCCATAAGTTTCCAGAGGGTTGTGTAGGGTTCCGTAGGGGCCTGTGGTGTTCCCTAGGGGCCTGTAGAGTCTCGTACAGTTCCGTAGGGTCCTGTAGGTTTCCATAAGCGCCCGCAGAGGTCTGAAAGGGCCCGTACTATTCCGTAAGGATCCATAGGGCTCCGTAGAGCTTCGTAGGTTCCCTAGAGGCCTCTGGAGTACCGCAGGAGCCAGTAGTGTTCTGTAGGGCCCCATAGGGTTCCTTCCATAGGGGCTGGCAGTGTTCCGTAGGGTCCTCTAGGGTTGAGTAAGTGCCCGCAGGAGTCTGTAGGAATCCGTGGGATTCTGTAAGGTTCTGGAGGGTTCTGCAGGGTTCCGTAGGGGCCCGTAGAGTTCCGTAGTGGCTGGTAAAGTTCCGTAGGGCCCTGTGGGGTTCTGTATGGACCTGTAGGGTTCCGTAGGGGCCTGCAGGGTTCTGTAAGTGCCCGCAGGTGTCTGTAGGGTTCCGTAGGGGTCTGTAGTGTTCCGTAGGCGCCTGCAGTGTTCTGTAGGAGCCCATAGGGTTTTCGTGAGGTTCCGTTGTGTTGCTAAGGGTCTTGTAGAGTGCTGTCGGGTCCTGGAGTATTCTGTAGGGTTCCAGAGGGGCTCGTAGGGTTCCATCGAAATCTATAGGGTTCCCTAGGGGCCCGTAGAGTCCCGTAGATTTCCGTAGGGGCCTGTAGGGTTATGTAAGTGCCCGCAGGGGTTGGTATGAGCTTGTAGGGTGCCATAAGTTTCCAGAGGGTTGTGTAGGGTTCCGTAGGGGCCTGTGGTGTTCCCTAGGGGCCTGTAGAGTCTCGTACAGTTCCGTAGGGGCCTGTGGTGTTCCCTAGGGGCCTGTAGAGTCTCGTACAGTTCCGTAGGGTCCTGTAGGTTTCCATAAGCGCCCGCAGAGGTCTGAAGGGGCCTGTACTGTTCCGTAAGGATCCATAGGGCTCCGTAGAGCTTCGTAGGTTCCCTAGAGGCCTGTAGAGTACCGCAGGAGCCAGTAGTGTTCTGTAGGGCCCCGTAGGGTTCCTTCCATAGGGGCTGGCAGTGTTCCGTAGGGGCCTGTAGGATTGTGTAAGTGCCCGCAGCAGTCTGTAGGAGTCTGTGGGATTCTATAAGGTTCCGGAGGTTCTGCAGGGTTCCGTAGGGGCCCGTAGAGTTCTGTAGTGGCTGCTAAAGTTCCGTAGGGCCCTGTGGGGTTCTGTATGGACCTGTAGGGTTCCGTAGGGGCCTGCAGGGTTCTGTAAGTGCCCGCAGGTGTCTGTAGGGTTCCGTAGGGGTCTGTAGGGTTCCGTAGGCGCCTGCAGTGTTCTGTAGGAGCCCATAGGGTTTTCGTGAGTTTCCGTTGTGTTGCTAAGGGTCTTGTAGAGTGCTGTCGGGTCCTGGAGTATTCTGTAGGGTTCCAGAGGGGCTCGTAGGGTTCCGTCGAAATCTGTAGGCTTCCCTAGGGGCCCGTGGAGTCCCGTAGATTTCCGTAGGGGCCTGTAGGGTTATGTAAGTGCCCGCAGGGGTTGGTAGGAGCTTGTAGGGTGCCATAAGTTTCCAGAGGGTTGTGTAGGGCTCCGTAGGGGCCTGTGGTGTTCCCTAGGGGCCTGTAGAGTCTCGTACAGTTCCGTAGGGGCCTGTAGATTTCCATAAGCGCCCGCAGAGGTCTGAAGGGGCCCGTACTGTTCCGTAAGGATCCATAGGGCTCCGTAGAGCTTCGTAGGTTCCCTAGAGGCCTGTAGAGTACTGCAGGAGCCAGTAGTGCTCTGTAGGGGCCCGTAGGGTTCCTTCCATAGGGGCTGGCAGTGTTCCGTAGGGGCCTGTAGGGTTGTGTAAGTGGCAGCAGCAGTCTGTAGGAGTCTGTGGGATTCTATAAGGTTCCGGAGGGTTCTGCAGGGTTCCGTAGGGGCCCGTAGAGTTCCGTAGTGGCTGGTAAAGTTCCGTAGGGCCCTGTGGGGTTCTGTATGGACCTGTAGGGTTCCGTAGGGGCCTGCAGGGTTCTGTAAGTGCCCGCAGGTGTCTGTAGGGTTCCGTAGGGGTCTGTAGTGTTCCGTAGGCGCCTGCAGTGTTCTGTAGGAGCCCATAGGGTTTTCGTGAGGTTCCGTTGTGTTGCTAAGGGTCTTGTAGAGTGCTGTCGGGTCCTGGAGTATTCTGTAGGGTTCCAGAGGGGCTCGTAGGGTTCCATCGAAATCTATAGGGTTCCCTAGGGGCCCGTAGAGTCCCGTAGATTTCCGTAGGGGCCTGTAGGGTTATGTAAGTGCCCGCAGGGGTTGGTAGGAGCTTGTTGGGTGCCATAAGTTTCCAGAGGGTTGTGTAGGGTTCCGTAGGGGCCTGTGGTGTTCCCTAGGGGCCTGTAGAGTCTCGTACAGTTCCGTAGGGTCCTGTAGGTTTCCATAAGCGCCCGCAGAGGTCTGAAAGGGCCCGTACTATTCCGTAAGGATCCATAGGGCTCCGTAGAGCTTCGTAGGTTCCCTAGAGGCCTCTGGAGTACCGCAGGAGCCAGTAGTGTTCTGTAGGGCCCCATAGGGTTCCTTCCATAGGGGCTGGCAGTGTTCCGTAGGGTCCTCTAGGGTTGAGTAAGTGCCCGCAGGAGTCTGTAGGAATCCGTGGGATTCTGTAAGGTTCTGGAGGGTTCTGCAGGGTTCCGTAGGGGCCCGTAGAGTTCCGTAGTGGCTGGTAAAGTTCCGTAGGGCCCTGTGGGGTTCTGTATGGACCTGTAGGGTTCCGTAGGGGCCTGCAGGGTTCTGTAAGTGCCCGCAGGTGTCTGTAGGGTTCCGTAGGGGTCTGTAGTGTTCCGTAGGCGCCTGCAGTGTTCTGTAGGAGCCCATAGGGTTTTCGTGAGGTTCCGTTGTGTTGCTAAGGGTCTTGTAGAGTGCTGTCGGGTCCTGGAGTATTCTGTAGGGTTCCAGAGGGGCTCGTAGGGTTCCATCGAAATCTATAGGGTTCCCTAGGGGCCCGTAGAGTCCCGTAGATTTCCGTAGGGGCCTGTAGGGTTATGTAAGTGCCCGCAGGGGTTGGTATGAGCTTGTAGGGTGCCATAAGTTTCCAGAGGGTTGTGTAGGGTTCCGTAGGGGCCTGTGGTGTTCCCTAGGGGCCTGTAGAGTCTCGTACAGTTCCGTAGGGGCCTGTGGTGTTCCCTAGGGGCCTGTAGAGTCTCGTACAGTTCCGTAGGGTCCTGTAGGTTTCCATAAGCGCCCGCAGAGGTCTGAAGGGGCCTGTACTGTTCCGTAAGGATCCATAGGGCTCCGTAGAGCTTCGTAGGTTCCCTAGAGGCCTGTAGAGTACCGCAGGAGCCAGTAGTGTTCTGTAGGGCCCCGTAGGGTTCCTTCCATAGGGGCTGGCAGTGTTCCGTAGGGGCCTGTAGGATTGTGTAAGTGCCCGCAGCAGTCTGTAGGAGTCTGTGGGATTCTATAAGGTTCCGGAGGTTCTGCAGGGTTCCGTAGGGGCCCGTAGAGTTCTGTAGTGGCTGCTAAAGTTCCGTAGGGCCCTGTGGGGTTCTGTATGGACCTGTAGGGTTCCGTAGGGGCCTGCAGGGTTCTGTAAGTGCCCGCAGGTGTCTGTAGGGTTCCGTAGGGGTCTGTAGGGTTCCGTAGGCGCCTGCAGTGTTCTGTAGGAGCCCATAGGGTTTTCGTGAGTTTCCGTTGTGTTGCTAAGGGTCTTGTAGAGTGCTGTCGGGTCCTGGAGTATTCTGTAGGGTTCCAGAGGGGCTCGTAGGGTTCCGTCGAAATCTGTAGGCTTCCCTAGGGGCCCGTGGAGTCCCGTAGATTTCCGTAGGGGCCTGTAGGGTTATGTAAGTGCCCGCAGGGGTTGGTAGGAGCTTGTAGGGTGCCATAAGTTTCCAGAGGGTTGTGTAGGGCTCCGTAGGGGCCTGTGGTGTTCCCTAGGGGCCTGTAGAGTCTCGTAGGGTTCCGTAGGGGCCTGTGGTGTTCCCTAGGGGCCTGTAGAGTCTCGTACAGTTCCGTAGGGTCCTGTAGGTTTAAATAAGCGCCCGCAGAGGTCTGAAGGGGCCCGTACTGTTCCGTAAGGATCCATAGGGCTCCGTAGAGCTTCGTAGGTTCCCTAGAGGCCTGTAGAGTACCGCAGGAGCCAGTAGTGTTCTGTAGGGCCCCGTAGGGTTCCTTCCATAGGGGCTGGCAGTGTTCCGTAGGGTCCTCTAGGGTTGAGTAAGTGCCTGCAGGAGTCTGTCGGAATCCGTGGGATTCTGTAAGGTTCTGGAGGGTTCTGCAGGGTTCCGTAGGGGCCCGTAGAGTTCCGTAGTGGCTGGTAAAGTTCCGTAGGGCCCTGTACCGTTCCGTAACTGCCTGCAAGGGTCTTTAGGCTTCCGTAGGGGCTGGTAGGGTTCCATAAAGTTCCGTGGGTTCCTGTAGAGTTCTGCAAGTGCCCGCAAGGGCCTGTAGGGGCCCACAGTGTTTCTGTCAGGTTCTGTAGAGTTCCGTAGGGGCCATAGGCTTCCGTAGAGGCTGGTAGTATTCCGTAGGGGTCTGTAGGGTTCCGTAGGCACCTGCAGTGTTCTGTAGGAGCCCATAGGGTTTTCGTGAGGTTCCGTTGTGTTGCTAAGGGTCTTGTAGAGTGCTGTCGGGTCCTGGAGTATTCTGTAGGCTTCCAGAGGGGCTCGTAGGGTTCCGTCGAAATCTGTAGGCTTCCCTAGGGGCCCGTGGAGTCCCCTAGATTTCTGTAGGGGCCTGTAGGGTTGTGTAAGTGCCCGCAGGGGTTGGTAGGAGCTTGTAGGGTGCCATAAGTTTCCAGAGGGTTGTGTAGGGTTCCGTAGGGGCCTGTGGTGTTCCCTAGGGGCCTGTAGAGTCTCGTACAGTTCCGTAGGGGCCTGTGGTGTTCCCTAGGGGCCTGTAGAGTCTCGTACGGTTCCGTAGGGGCCTGTGGTGTTCCCTAGGGGCCTGTAGAGTCTCGTACAGTTCCGTAGGGTCCTGTAGGTTTCCATAAGCGCCCGCAGAGGTCTGAAGGGGCCCGTACTGTTCCGTAAGGATCCATAGGGCTCCGTAGAGCTTCGTAGGTTCCCTAGAGGCCTGTAGAGTACCGCAGGAGCCAGTAGTGTTCTGTAGGGGCCCGTAGGGTTCCTTCCATAGGAGCTGGCAGTGTTCCGTAGGGGCCTGTAGGATTGTGTAAGTGCCCGCAGCAGTCTGTAGGAGTCTGTGGGATTCTATAAGGTTCCGGAGGTTCTGCAGGGTTCCGTAGGGGCCCGTAGAGTTCTGTAGTGGCTGGTAAAGTTCCGTAGGGCCCTGTGGGGTTCTGTATGGACCTGTAGGGTTCCGTAGGGGCCTGCAGGGTTCTGTAAGTGCCCGCAGGTGTCTGTAGGGTTTAGTAGGGGTCTGTAGGGTTCCGTAGGCGCCTGCAGTGTTCTGTAGGAGCCCATAGGGTTTTCGTGAGGTTCCGTTGTGTTGCTAAGGGTCTTGTAGAGTGCTGTCGGGTCCTGGAGTATTCTGTAGGGTTCCAGAGGGGCTCGTAGGGTTCCGTCGAAATCTGTAGGCTTCCCTAGGGGCCCGTGGAGTCCCCTAGATTTCTGTAGGGGCCTGTAGGGTTGTGTAAGTGCCCGCAGGGGTTGGTAGGAGCTTGTAGGGTGCCATAAGTTTCCAGAGGGTTGTGTAGGGTTCCGTAGGGGCCTGTGGTGTTCCCTAGGGGCCTGTAGAGTCTCGTACGGTTCCGTAGGGGTGTGTGGTGTTCCCTGGGGGCCTGTAGAGTCTCGTACAGTTCCGTAGGGTCCTGTAGGTTTCCATAAGCGCCCGCAGAGGTCTGAAGGGGGCCGTACTGTTCCGTAAGGATCCATAGGGCTCCGTAGAGCTTCGTAGGTTCCCTAGAGGCCTGTAGAGTACCGCAGGAGCCAGTAGTGTTCTGTAGGGCCCCGTAGGGTTCCTTCCATAGGGGCTGGCAGTGTTCCGTAGGGTCCTCTAGAGTTGAGTAAGTGCCCGCAGGAGTCTGTCGGAATCCGTGGGATTCTGTAAGGTTCTGGAGGGTTCTGCAGGGTTCCGTAGGGGCCCGAGAGTTCCGTAGTGGCTGGTAAAGTTCCGTAGGGCCCTGTACCGTTCCGTAACTGCCTGCAAGGGTCTTTAGGCTTCCGTAGGGGCTGGTAGGGTTCCATAAAGTTCCGTGGGTTCCTGTAGAGTTCTGCAAGTGCCCGCAAGGGCCTGTAGGGGCCCACAGTGTTTCTGTCAGGTTCCGTAGAGTTCCGTAGGGGCCATAGGCTTCCGTAGAGGCTGGTAGTATTCCGTAGGGGTCTGTAGGGTTCCGTAGGCACCTGCAGTGTTCTGTAGGAGCCCATAGGGTTTTCGTGAGGTTCCGTTGTGTTGCTAAGGGTCTTGTAGAGTGCTGTCGGGTCCTGGAGTATTCTGTAGGGTTCCAGAGGGGCTCGTAGG